>NC_056729.1:32745597-32860153 GCF_019279795.1 Protopterus annectens
TGAAAGCCTCCCAGGATTAAAGGTAGCTAGGGACTCTGTCCCACACGTAAGGAATGAACGAGGATTAGCAATGTCAGATAAAGAAGTTATGTCTTACCATAACGTTCTATCTGTCTTGTTGATCCTCGTTCAGTCATTACGACCCTCCTTCCTTCCCCCTCCTGTGGCTTCTAGTGGATCTCACCATCTGGTTCTATTAGGTCATTTGACCAAAGGTAGCTGCTACCTTCTTTTGACTTGCAAATTCAATCTGAGGTAACAGGGAGAGGGGAATTCTGGGTAAGAGTTTTTAGCTCAAGAATTTGTAGCTGACACGAGCTTGGAAGATGGCCGGCTCAGTTCCGGCACCATAGAACCAAAAGATGCTCTTCTCCTGGAGGCTAAATCCATTTTGTAATGATTGATGAAGGTATGAGGGGTAGCCCAAGTTGCAGCTGCACAAATGTCATGTAAAGAAGCTCTGACATGGAAGGCAGCAGAAGTTGCCACCGACCTTGTAGAATTAGCCTTTATAGTAGTAGGTAATGGACTATTACGTTGTCTATAAATGAAAGTCACACAGTCTTTCAACCATTTAGCCAATGGGACCTTAGCAACAGCACATCCTAATCTAGGTCCAGAATAGGCCAAAAATAACTGGTCTAATTTACGAGAGGCCCACACATAATGGCTGAATGAGGATCAACAATACAGATGGAACGTTATGGTAAGACATAACTTCTTTTTATGGTCTGATGAGACCAAGGTTGAGCGTTTTGGCCACAATTCCGAAAGGTGCGTTTGGCACAAAAACAATACTTTGTATCACCAAAAGAACAGCATTCTCATGATGAGGCATGGTGGTGGCAGTATCCTGCTTTGTGGTTGCTTTACTACAGCTGGAACTAGAGCTTTAGTCAAGGTGGAGGGAGTTATGAACAATTCCAAATACCAATCACTTTTGGCCCAAAACCTTCAGGCGTCTGATAGAAAGCTGAAGATGAAGAGGAATTTCACCTTTCAGCATGGCAATGACCCCAAGCATATATCCAAATCAACGAAAGAATGGCTTCACCAGAAGAAAATTAAAGTTTTGGAATGGCCAAGCCAGAGCCCAGACCTAAATCCAATAGAAAGTCTGTGGGGTGGGCTGAAGAGGGTTGTGCACAAGAAATGCCCTCACAATCTGACAGATTTGGAGTGCGTTTGCAAGGAAGAGTGGGCAAATAATGCCAAGTCAAAGATGTGCCATGCTGATAGACTCCTACTTAAGACTGAATGTTGTAATTAAATCAAAAGGTGCTTCAAGAAAGTATTAGTTTAAGGGTGTGTACACACAACGAAGTATTAGTTTAAGGTTGTGCACATTTATGCAACCAGTGTTTTGTAGGTTTTTTATTTTTTTTATAGTTTTTCTCCCAACAGATTTGTTTCTCAATTGAATTGTACAGGTTATAAGGTCACATTAAAGGTGAGAAGTTTTGAAATGATTTATTGTGGTCTCATTTTTTTATATCACAAAAACTTGGCATTTTAACAGGGGTGTGCAAACTTTTTATATCCACTGTAAGTTGATATGTGTAGAATTAAAATAGTGATTTCATATATTTTACAAGGGTGGAAGTCTACATTAATGTCCTTGGTTTAAGCTACAGACAAAAGTTTTTTTGTAAACAAAATGATGAAAGATGAGGAAAATGGTAGATTTCTTGCATCTACAACCTACTAGCGTTTTTATTTTTTTGTTAGCAAATACTCAGTGGAAGACAAGAAGTCTACAGGTGTAGGCAGTTAGCCAAATAATATCAATAAGTTGTGTTCTGAGGAAAATTTAGTAAGAATTTTTTTTCATGCATCAGCAAAGTTGGTTACTTTTCTCATTGCTGACCGCTTTTACTTTGAGACGAGCAGTCTGCAGCTGTATGCAGTTAACCTTGAGAGTTCTGATCACTCTTTGGAGAGGAATAGTGTTAAAAGGTGCAGCAGCAAACATTTCAGTGAAAAAGTCTGAAACTGTGGGAAGTGAATAAGTAATAGTAATAGTCTCCCCAGCAGTCTTAATACTTCATTGCACTTAACAGAACAGTGCAGAGTTTAGTTTATTTAAAGGTAGCCAGTGAACTTTTTCTTAGGGATCGAAGTTAATGCTGACAAAGTATGCAAAGTGTTCCTCACATCTGGGAAGGGAATAGACATGAACCAAGCAATCAGTGTAAGTGGGAACACAGTCTGCAACAGGCACTTTAGCACAGATGAAACATAATTTTAGAATAGGTTGTGTTTACGGGAGCAGCTGTCAATGTCAGGCAACTTCTCCTGTCTGGAGAGGTAAATTTAATTTATTGAAAATATGCAGTTTGTGTGTGTTCTACATTAATGGGGAATGGAGTTTCTGAAAATGTATTTTTTTTCCACTGAAGCAAAAACGTCTTGCAAAATGTGACATAGATTCAAATGGAAATGAGAAGAAGCGACTGTGTAAAAAGTCAGCCTGCTAAACTTCAGCCTGTGCATTTAAGCCAAAAGTATGAAAAACATTCAGAATAGCTGTCGTGTAGTAGGTGAGATAATAGCTATCGTAATGGCCAGTCTGTTCATATTGTCTTGGACTGTAAATAGCCTTATAGATAAAAAGCAGAGAATATTGAATTGTTAGGAAATGTAGGGTGCAAAACTTACAGGTTGGCTGTACACTAATCAACAGCTTAATTTCAGCTGTTTCAGTATGAAAACAGAAACTGATAAAAAGGAGTGCCACTTGAAACTGTTATTTGGGTAAAATTCAGTTACTGGCAAGCAAGTAAATTGCATGGATGCCAGTAAAGAACTTTCGAGAACCTGAAAAGAAAATCAACCAGGAAAGGTGAAGAGAATATAGTGGCTGGTAAGGATCCTGCAGGTCTTCAGCAAAAGGCAGTTCAAGGTTCTGCTTTGGTTCAAGAGATGACTGCTAGTAAAATCAGATGTACTCAGATGTAGCTAAAATAAGTGAAACATTGAAGGACTATATCAGTTCAAATAACAAAAAGGCTGGAAAAATAGAAGCTTTACCTAGCTATTAGGATGAACTGATAACTGTAAAAATCAGAGGTTTAAATGAAGAAAAGGCTGGCTCATTTGAAGCTTCTCAAGCAGAGCTGTTGGAAAAAAGCAGAGTTAGTAGACAGAATGTGCAAAGAAAACCTGACCGTGAAAAAGCATTGAAGACCTGCGTTGGTAAAGATGCAATCACACTGGCAGAAAGAGCTGATATTGACAAAACTGTTGTAGGAGGGAAAAGTGTTTAAAAAGTGGAGACTGCATAGTGTTTGTGAAAAATTATTCACTGTATAACAGGCAGAAGACAATCAAATTTATTCCTGCAGTCAGGGAATGAAGAGAGGCAGGTGCGAGATTCAAGATGATGTATCCAGCTGTCTTCAGAGTGTATTTTTCCTGTAGGATAAAAGATAAAGCACGTTAAATAACATACAATAGCCTACAAATTTAAGAAAATGCACCATTTCATGAGGTAGTTGGTTACAGATAAATTACACAGATAGACAATGGATGTATTATGTAATGTGCTTATCAGTTTGAAATACAGAGAAAGGTAGCAAGGGGTTTAACAGGAGGTAGTACTTAAAGGTGAAGTAATTGTGTGAAACATTAGAGACAGAGCATGTATAGACCTGTGTTAAAGAAAACAGGTAGTATTTGTTACTTGGGAAATTGAAGTTTTGTAGGAGAAGAAAGTAAGGTAGAGGGTGGAGTGGCAATCTTTAGAAGAATAGTGTAAATGACAGATGGGGAGAAAACAGTGAGATTTCTTGGTAATAGAGATAAGTTATACAGTGGATATAAAAAGTGTACACACCCCTGTTAAAATGCCAGGTTTTTGTGATATAAAAAAAGAGATGACTAAATCATTTCAAAACTTTTCCCACCTTTAATTTGACCTGTAACCCATTTAATTCAATTGAAAAACAAATCTGTTAGGAGAAAAAAATGTATAAAATATTAAAAGTACAATAAGCTGGTTGCATAAGTGTGCACACCCTTAAACTAATACTTTGTTGAAGCACCTTTTGATTTAATTACAACATTCAGTCTTCTTGGGTACACACCTGCCATCAATTAAACTCTGATTAACCCCAAATAAAGTTCAGCTGTCCTAGTAGGATTTTCCTGACATTTACTCAGTTGCCTGCTACAGCAAAAGCCATGGTTCGCCGAGAGTTTACAAAGCATCAAAGGGATCTCATTGTTGAAAGGTATCAGTCAGGAGAAGGGTACAAAAAAATTTCCACAGCATTGGATATACCATGGAACACAGTGAGGACAGTCCCATATTTTCTCCACTTTTTGATGACAGTGACGTTGCAAAGAACTGGACATCCCTCCAAAATTGATGAAAAGATGAGATGAAACCTGGTCAAGGAGGCTGCCAAGAGACCCACAGCAGCACTGAAGGAGCAGGAATTTCTGGCAAGTACTGGTTATTTACTACATGTGACAGGGTTGCAAGATGGAAGTCTTTTCTTACACAGAAAAACATCCAGGCCCGGCTAAAATTTGCAAATCAATACAAGTCTCCCAAAAGCATGTGGGAAAATGTTTTATGGTCTGATGAGACCAACGTTGAACTTTTTGGCCATAATTCCAAAAGGTACGTTTGGCGCAAAAACAACACTTTGCATCACCAAAAGAAAACCATACCCACGGTAAAGCATGGTGGTGGCAGTATCATTCTTTGGGGTTGTTTTTCTTCAGCTGGAACTGGGGCTTTAGTCAAGGTGGAGGGAATTATGAACAGTTCCAAATACCAGTCACTTTTGGCCCCAAACCTTCAGGCATCTGCTAGAAAGCTGAAGATGATGAGGAATTTCACCATTCAGCATGCCAATGACCCCAAGCTTACATCCAAATCAACAAAAGAATGGCTTCACCAGAAGAAAATTAAAGTTTTAGAATGGCCCAGCCAGAGTTCAGACCTAAATCCAGTAGAAAATCTGTGGGGTGACCTAAAGAGGGCTGTGCATAAGAGATGCCCTCGTAATCTGACAGATTTGGAGCGCTTTTGCAAGGAAGAGTGGGCAAATCTTGCCAAGTCAAGATGTGCCATGCTGATAGACTCCCACCCAAGAAGACTGGATGCTGTAATTAAATCAAAAGGTGCTTCAACAAAGTATTAGTTTAAGGGTGTGCACACTTGTGCAACCAGCTTTATTGTACGTTCTTTATTTTTTTTATATTTTTTCCCCTAACAGATTTGTTTTTCAGTTGAATTGTACAGGTTATTGGTCACATTAAATGTGGGAAAAGTGAAATGATTTATTGTGGTCTCATTTTTTTATATCACAAAAACCTGGAATTTTAACAGGGTTGTGTACACTTTTTATATTCACTGTATATATGTAAGATTAGAGTACCAAAACATTAATTAAAGGGAGTTTAACTTTGAAGTTGGAGTTTAGGTTGAGTACGGTGAGAGAGGTTAGCCTGGGTAGTGCATGACCACAGCCAGTTATTTAACAGGTGTTTCTTCAATGATATTTTGAAGACATGCAGTGTGTCTGTTTTATTTCAGGGGAGATTTGGTTCCAGATTTTTGCTATCTGCTTAGAATATAGTAAGTCTCTTGCTCTGTTTGATTTTGTGATAGAAAAGCTTTGTTTGAGTCGTAGGTCTCTGTTAGTGGTATAGGGTTGTAGCATTCCTTTTAGAGCTGTGTATTTTTCTGGGGAGTTTTAGGGCTATAATTTGATGGTAAAAACAAAATCCACAGCAGATTCCTACAACAGCTTTATTTTAAAAAGATAAGTGATTTAGCCTTATTTGTGAATTAAGACTTTGTCAGATCATTTTGAAATCCAGGCACCATGTTTAAATACCAATGAAATCAGTCACATGATCACACCCCTGTTCAGAGGTTCAGAGGTAGGTACTAGGCTATTGGCCCTAGGGCCTATATAAACCTAGCCAAAAGGTACCCTGGCTTTCGCCACCCAAGAAAATTATTTTCCTGTGCCACTGTCGAGCAGAGCCACAGTAGTGATCCCTGGGGTGAATTTCCTATCTCCCATCCAATTATCAAGATTTTTCTTGGAGTGCTAATGAGGAGCTTTGTTTGATATAGATAGGTAGTTTGTTCCAGAGTATGGGAAGTCTCTGGGACAGGAATCTATCCCTTCAGCATGTTCTGTTTATTGTGGTGACAAGGTTTAGGTCCCTAGAGCGTGTAGCTTGTAGGGATTGGGATTTCTTTAAGTGGAGCATGTCTAAAAGCTCTGGGTTTGACATAGCTTTGTGTGTTAGGCAGAGATCGCCTCTGAGTAGGCGATATGCGATGGAGTAAAGCTGCAGGTTTTTGAGACTGTGTGCGTAGGGTATCTGTTTGAGGCCGGTAGTCCTCTTTGTGAGGTGTTTCTGCGGCCTTTCCAGTTGTTGTAAATGTCTTGTGAGGTACATACCAAAAGGGGCATTGTACTCTATAATGGGTCTAATGAGTAACGAGTAGAGGGGAACAATGACCTCTTTTTTCCTGGATGAGAAACCTTTTGTGATGAGGTGTGCCACGTAGAAGGATTTCCTGACTACTGTGGCGATGTGATTATCAAAGGAGAGACTACTGTCCACCTGTGTCCCAAGGTCTCTACAATTTCGCCTATGTGGTAGTTCATGGGTACAGAGTTTTTACCAAAAGGGATGACAGTGCACTTTTTGGCATTGAGCTTGAGGCCATGGCTTTGACACCAGGCATCTGTCTCAGCAAGGCCCTTTTGTAGGATGTCCACATCTTTTGGCGTTTTGATTATGGCTCCTAGTTTGCAGTCATTTGCGAACTTAGTGAGCCAAAGACCTTCTGTGTTAGCCTGTACTTTAGAGAAGTAGATACCTAACAGGAGAGGACCCAGGGCTGAACCCTGTGGTACTCCACTTGTCACTGGTCTGAAGTTGGATTTGGAGTCTGCTACTTTCACAGTGTGGATTCTGTCAGTGAGCCAGTTGGCAACCCATCTTGTGACATAGGGATTTATACCTAGTTTAGTGAGTTTACCTATAATTCCAGAGTGGGGGATGGTGTCGAAAGCCTTTGTGAGATCTTGATAGGCTGTGTGAACCACCTTACCCTCATCTACGGCTTTGGTGACTGCTTCAAAGAAGTCTTATCAGGTTTAGGAGACATGATCTGCCTTTTACAAACCCGAACTGGGTTGGGTCCTGAGTTTGGAGATTACCAATGTCATTGTTTACAAGTTCCATGATGGTACATTCCATAGCCTTGCAGACCAGGCTCGTTAGGCTAATGGGGTGGAAGTTTCCAGGGTCCGTGGTGGCTCCCCCTTTGTGGAGTGGGATAACTGTCGCTGTGCGCCATTCAGTGGGCACATAACCTGAGGTGAGGCTATGATTGAACATGGTACTTAGGTGGGGTGCCAGTTCGTTCTGTAGTCCATGTAGAACACAGCCTGGGATGTTGTCAGGTCCCATGGATGCTGTGTTCTTGGCTTTGGATAGTGTTTTTTTTTACCTGTGAAGCCGTGATTACAGGAAATTTGCATTCTTCTTGTATAGAGATGGACCCGTTAGAGGATGACGGGGGTAAAGTTAGCAGTGAACCTATCTGCCAGGATGTTGGCAATATCAGTTGGTTCTGTATATTTAGTGCCATTGTGCTGTAACTCAGACCAGATCTGAGTGTTGCCATTGAGATTCTTGACATAGCTATAGAATGCTTTGTGGTTGTCTTTAGAGTCGGTGGCAATTTTGGTTTCGTAACTAGCTTTGGAGGATTTTATGAGGGATCTCAGCTTCTTACTGAGGCTGACCAGGGAGTTGCTCCAATCATGGGATTTTACTCTTTTTTGCAACAGTTTCTTTCTTCTGTTATAGGGTTTGTTTATGGCAGGGGACCACCAGATTTGCTTCCTTTTTTTGGAGGATAGCATCTTGGTTCTGTTAGGGATTGCACGATCCATGCATTCGTGTAAGTGTTTATAAAGTGCATTTGTGTAGGATTAAGCAGTCATGCTTCTATTGCCCATCAGTATGGGTGTCGTGAAGTTTGCCACTTCTGTCTTAAAAGTGAAGTTGGCTTTGGAGAAATTTTTTTACTGTGGTTTCCCTAATGGGGGTGGAGAGAGATGTGGATGTCTAGGGTGATTAGCTTGTGGTCTGATCTGACCGAGGAATTGACCTCTGGTGTGGAGCACTGGTTGCCCATGCTGGTAATAACCAGGTCTAGGATATTGCTGCCCCTGGTGGGGGTGTGGATAAGTTGATCCAAGGCATTGGAATTTATGAATTCCAGAAAATGTTGAGCACAAGAGTTGGTACATGAGTAGTTTTCCCAGTTAATGGTGGGGTAGTTAAAATCACCCATTATTAGGGTGTTAGGTTGTACCCTAATATTTTCCAGTGTATCAAGAAATGGAGTGGGAATCCTGTGGCATGGTGGGGGATCTGTAGCAAGCTACAATTTGGATTTCTGTCTTCCCCAGTGTAAGTTGCACTTGGATAATCTCGGATGCATTATGCTGAGCAACTAGCCTGGAGGTGTTGATATCCTTAATGAATATGGACACGCCTCCGCCTTTAGTGTTTCGGTCCAGGTTAGGTGGCCGAAAGGTGTGGTATGAATTATAGCCTGGTAATGCAGGGGTACTCTCTGGAGCCTTGAACCCAGATCTCTGTCACTGCACAGATGTCATGTTCTCCATTTTAAGAATTGCCTCGAGTGAGTGCATTTTGATGTTTAGACTTCTAGCATTGAGTAGCAATACCCTCAGATTCTTCTTGCTTGTACCTGTTACGGTGGTAAATTTGTCATTTGAACCTTGCCTAAAAAAGCCACTATAGGGGCGGCTAGAGCCTTAGCCAGTATCCGGAATCCCAGGGGCGACAGGTGCAGACCATCTCTGGCAAAGCATCGTGGTTTGTCGATCATGTCATCCCAGGCAGACAAATACTGGATCCCCATAGAATGACACCAGAAGCTTAGCCGATTGTTAAAGTCAATCATTTTGTCCTAGTACTGTGGTATCATTCTGGGTGATGGCAGGATGCTACTCGGGGCTAGGGTCATACCTGCCTGGGCTACAAGATCAGACAGCTCCTCCATGTCCCTTTTCATGTAGTCCAGGGAGGTACGTCTCAGGTCATTCACACCAACATGGACAATGTCATATTTTTACTTGTTGTGGAGTGACCTGAGTGGATGCATTATGTGGCGGATCCAGGCAGCTGACAGTAACTTTCTCCTTATTTAGCCTGGCGAGTGGAACATCAGTGTGCCTGACTATAGAGTCACCTATGACTAGAGTTTTGGGTACATTGTTATGCCTTATGGGCTGTGGTTGAGTGTCACACTGAGTTTGTGGGCTATGTGTCATTTGGGTTGTGCTGGGGGGTGGAGGTTGCTTGTGTTTCTGCTTTGGAGGTCCCTGTTTCTTGGGCTAGTTTTTACTTGGATACATTGTAACTAACAAAAATTGAAAGCATCATTTTAAAACAAAATCACATTGTGCTTTATTGATTTTTTTTTAATTAAAATTTCCTGTAAATTGTGTAAATACATACAGTAAAATGTATGAATTTATCTTTCATAAGCTTGGTACTTGAGCGAACTGCTTATAGATATGACCTCTTTTAGCCCTGGGTATACTGATGTATTTAAATACAACTACCACTATAATTTGTGTTTCTCTAAAATTATATGCCATGGGGCCCCCTCTTGGGATCTGTTGTAGTTCTAATATAGAAAACAAAAAATGGTGGTCAGTATATGCATTAACATGCTTAAGCAGAATGTTGGTGTTTTTTCTCATATTTATTTCACAAATATGTTGGTATGTTAGTGCTTTAACCTATGCTCTGTCTTCCCAATATTAAATGCACAGCAGCATCCTTTGCAGGCTGTGATGTAAATGACTCCACTAGTATTACAGGCAAAATGCCCTGTAATTTCAAAATTCTTGAAGCCTGCAGATACTATAACACCAGTCAAAATGTATTTGCAATAATTACAAACACCACACTTAATACATTTTTTCCTTTTGTAGCATTGTGGTCACTTGTTATATTATCAAAAATATTTTTAAAGCTTGTGCTTCTCTTGTATACTATCTTAGGTTCCTCTACTAATTTATTACTAACTATCCTATTATTCTTTGTGAGATGCCAGTTCTTATTAATGCTATTCTACTGACAGGATATATTTAATAAGTAGTGATAAGCATCTGCTGCAGTTCCAAATTACTACTGTTTTTACAAGATAGATAAGATTTGTAAAGATGTGCGAGGCATAGAGTAGGGATGGAAGTATATTTGTACTATGTTTTTATGGAATTATTAATGAGGAATTTCCTATCCCTGTAAAAAGATCCTAGTTTCCAGTTTTTTTTTTTTTGGATGGTTAGGAGTAGGTAATGGTCATATATAAGATTATCATTGAGCATTACTCCCAAAGGAGTTTTTCCTGTGTGATGCATTCTGTTTTTGTTGTGTTGGTTGATAGGATATGAAAAGATTGTTTTATTTTGAGTAGCTGTTAGAGGTGAAAAAGCATCCTTTTTTAGCATTTAAGAACATGTATGAGCTGACTAGCCAGGATTCTAAGGCTAGGAAGGCATTTTGAGTGTTTTTTTTTTTGAAGAGAGGCTGGTGTTTGGGCTGAGCAGAAGAGAGGGGCATCATCTGCATATTTTTCCAGGGTAGCTTGTTTAGTGGTGGAGTGCAGATTATTGATAAAAATATTGAAAAGTAGGGGTCCTAGAATTGATTCCTGAGGGACACAGAGTGAGGAAATCAGACTAGCCTTGTCGCCATTTCACAGATGGTTAGTATTGAAGTAAAATCGGATATCACTTTACACATAAAGGTTTAGTTCTCAAAGAAACCCCGTCATTGTAGACTCACCATAAGAGCTTGCAAGTTGAAGTACCCTTCTTGCAGAGATCAGAGCAACTAATAAAGCTGTTTTCTATGTTAAAAACCTGAAGTCTGCTAGATTAGCTAGTTCAAATGGAGCAAGAGTTAGCTTGTCTAACTTAAAATTGAGATCCCATGGAGGAGCCACTTGTTTTTTGGAGGCCACTTATGCAGTACCCCTTTCAAAATGCATTTTAATATGAGAATGCATTGAAAGACGAGGATCCATGGGCAGACATGCTGAAATGACTGCTAAATTCACCTTGATTAAGGAGCAAAATGGCTCACCTTGATTAAGGAGCAAGCCACACAAATATTGTAAAACCAGAGAGCAGCTAGCTCTGAATGGATGCTGGTTATGTTATTGGCACCAACTATAAAGCCTTTTCCATTTACTAATATAGGATGTTCATCGTGTTTCACTGTTGCAGTCATTACAATTGGGTTATCCTGCTGGCAGGCTACACGGAGTCGTCCCGAGTTCCAAAGTCTAGGTCCGGCGTCGGTTGCTGTCGCCTCCTCCCTGACGTCAGTGCGCCAGGGGTATAAAAGATGCAGCCAACGCCATTTTCTTCAGTCTTTCTTGCCAGGCTGTGCCTGAAGCAAACGCAGTTCGCAAGTGCCGGTTGGCCGACTCCTGAGATTTTCAAATTTCAGATTCGAAGTCTTCATTAAAGCGAAGTACCCCGTTAGGGAAACTTTTTTCTTGCTCCAGACCGATATCAGAAAAGTTAATAATTGTATTTCTTGTGGGAAGCAAATACCTCATAAGGATTTTCATTCTTACTGTATTCCTTGCCCTAGGCCCTGACCACAACGTTGCTAGTTGTCGGTTTTGTGCTAGATTTAACCAACGCACTATTAAGCATTGGTACGATTTTGCATTTCATTACTTTGGCAGAAGATTCAATTATATAATGCCGATGGAACAGCCGACTACCGGAGTTTATAAAAAACGCAAAGAAAAGGACAGGCATCCAAGGTCCAAAACCGATGACTAGGCTTCCGCTAGGCCTGTCGCCGGTTCTCAGTGAGGCGCTTTCGCAGCCCCTGACGCCCGCTACCTCAGAGCCACAGGCCGCTTCCGACTCCCACGTGGAGCTGACTAGGCCGCTGGAAACTCAAGGTATTGGACACTCAGAAACTATTCCCTCAGATGTGTCTGGAGCCACTGAGCAGGCATTGGCTTCTGAGGGTGTTTTCAGGCGTACACAGTTATATGTAAAACCAACTTCACCTTCAAAGGCAAAGACTAAAGCAGCTCTAAAGACAAAGAAACAAGTACAGCATTCTCCAGGACAGGCCTCCATGCCTAAAAAACAGATGCTTAAAATGGCCGAAGACCTAATTTACCTAATATACTCTTCCTCCCTATGAGGATTCTGATGCTGAAGAATCTATCCCTTCAGCCTCTCCTCTTGAGGATTATTCTTTTGGGGAGACCCTGCATACTATGAGGGAGCATTTCCACTAGGAGAGCCAAGAGTACTCAGAATCCAAGAAAAGGCTCAGAAACTTCATTTTACTACCTCAGCACAGGCCCCTTGCTATTCCTCCTGTTTTAGACATTGTAGATGATGTATTTTCAGAGTCCGGTCTGTCTCCTGACTCTTTACCACCAGCTCCTGTTAAGCCAGACAGATACTACAGGGTTCTTGATTCACATAAATTTCTTTATAAAAACCCTGCTGCTGACCCAGAAACTATCTGTCAGGGTCCCAAAGGGGTCAAGGCTTCCACTGCAGAAAACCCTATCCCCTCTGATAGGGATTCAAGGGCCCTAGACAGATGGGGGGAAAAGATTTATACTTCTGCTGAGCTTTAAATTGTCAATTTCATATGCTTAAATATCAGCAATATCTTGTGTCACTGCTTAAACAGAAAATGTTGACAAATTCAGAATGTGCAGAAAACAAAGAAATGCAGGATTTATTGCATGCAGCAGAACAAGTGGGAAAGCATACTTTGCAATGTGGCTTTGATTCTTTAGAGGCCTGCAGAGCCGCTGTTACAGGTTCTGTCATTAGGAGGCATGCTTGGCTCATTACAGCCGAGTGACATCTCCAGGCGTTTCTGCAGTTACACCCTACTGCTCCTCTAGGCGTCAAATATTGCCTGTTCATATTTGCATTAATAATTCCAAAACCATGTTACATACAAGGTATCAATTTTATCTTGAAGCATGCATGATAGCAAACACAATTGTATTGATATATGACCTCTGTCAATGGGTATTTGTTAAAAATGTAAGTTGATAACTTCAATTTTTAAATGTTGAAGCCACGCCCATTAGGAGTTAAAGGTACACACTCAAAAGAGCTCTAAAAGAACAGAATCTGCCCGATCATGTTAAAGCAAAACTATTAGATGCTCCATTACACCATGATACCTTGTTTGGTGTTAAAGCAAAAGATGTGTTGAAGAAAATGGAGGACAAAGCTAAATCTATGCAAACAGTCAAGGATTTCTTACAGGTATAGCCTCCCAGATTTAGCAGGAACTGACCTACAAAGAATTGGTCCTTTCCAGTGTCAGACAGGCCACAAAGAGGCAGATACAGATGCCATAGAGGCAGATCACAGCCCCAAGGCTCATACAGGCCTAAACAATGGGGTGCTTCTACGTCCAAAAGCGGAGAGGAAAAATCACAGCCATACAGGAAACAGTCTCAATGACTTTCCCCTGCCAGCACCACGCACGTATCTTCTGGTAGCTCCTTTGGGGGGAAAACTAGCACTTTTTTCGCAAAATTGGCACATGATCACCCAGGACAAATAGGTCTTAAATATCATTTCACAAGGCTATAGGTTCCACTTTCACACCCTGCCAAGGCCAAACAGTATGCCAGACCTGCCACACAATCAATGGGCAGAGGCACAAAAACAAGTTTCATCCCTCATGGACATGAGAGCCATTCAGCAAGTAACCACAGCAAGAGCAGGGACTAGGATTTTACTCAAGACTATTCTTGGTGCCTAGAAAGGACAAAGCCTGGAGACCAATACTGGACCTGTCAATCCTAAACACATTTCTGGATATTCCAAAATTCAAAATGTTAACTCTGCAGCAGCTTCTGCCCATGCTGGGCAAGAAGGCTTGGCTTGTGACTTTAGACCTAAAAGAGGCATACCTGCATGTCCCAATCAGACAGTCATGCAGAAGATACCTCAGATTTATAGCTGGCTCAATGCACTACCAATTCTCTGCACTGCCCTTTGGCTTATCTACTGCACCCAGGGTCTTCACAAAATGCCTGGCACCAGTAATTGCATTTTGCAGACAAAGAGGAATACAAATATATCTTTACTTGGACGACTGCCTTATTCAAGTAGAGAACAAGGACATTCTACTACAGCATCTGGCGTTTGTAAAAAGATTACTAACAGGTCTAGTGTACACAGTAAACGAAAAGAAATCAAAACTCGTACCCTCTCAAGAGATAATATTCCTGGGTGCAAGCTTAAATTCACCTGCCCAGATGGCTTATCTCACGCCAGACAAACACAGACAACTGATTACTTATTTCAAAATGTTGGCAACAAAGACCCAGTTATCTGCAAGAAAAATTCTGCAGGTTTTGGGCTTCATGGCATCCTGCATTCTGCTAATTCCATATGCAAGACTGCATATGAGGAAACTTCAATGGTATCTAATAAGTGTTTGGACTCAACATTGCCACAGTCTGGAAGCAATAATTACCCTCCTTTCCTGCCTGCAATAGGAGTTTTGATGGTGGGCAAAAGCCTGTCACCACAATACGGGACAGCCATTCACCTTACCTACAGCCAGGCAGACATTGACAACAGATGCATCAGATTATGCCTGGGGGGGCCCATATGGCAGGAAGATGTATTCAGGGCACATGGTCCGCATGTCAAATGCATCTACATATCAACCAAAAAGAGATGCTAGCTGTTCAGAATGCCCTGACAGCCTTCAAGGATCTACTTCATGCAGGACAACTACTGATAGATGGACAATACTACAGTCATGTGGTACAGAAACAAGCAGGGGGGCACACATTCCTACCCCCTCTGCAGACTAGCCATGAACTTGTGGGACACAGCATTGACTTACCAAGTACATCTGCAAGCACAATGCCTGCCAGGAGGGATAAATACTCTGGCAGATGAACTAAGCAGAAACCTAATGGATCCCCATGATTGGAAATTGGATCCACAAATCTTCAGCATGATAACAAGGAACTGGGAATGCCCGGACATAGACCTATTTGCCTCCCCTCACAACTGCCAACTACAGAGATTCTGCTCAAGGACTTGTCACAAGCAAGCATGTAAAGTTGATGCTCTATCATTCAGCTGGAAAACCCTAACAGTGTATGCCTTTCCTCCTCTGCCTCTCCTCCCCAAGGTACTCCTCAAGGTCAGACAAGAGAAACCAAAAATGATACTGATTGCTCCAGACTGGCCCCATCATCACTGGTGCCCAATCCTAAAGAGCTTGTCTCAATACCCAGCTTGGACATTACCTCAAATTCCTCACTTATTGACCCAACGAGACAGTCAGATACTGCACAGCCAACTCAGGACCTTAAACCTGGCAGCATGGCAGATAATGTAGCCATTCAAGACACACCTCTCTCTAAAGAAGTGATGGATGTTATTTTGGAGGCCAGGAGGCCTAGCACCAGAAAATTGTATGCAGAAAAATGGAAGAGATTCTGTGCTTGGAACCAGGCACAAGGTATTGACATGATTGTTCCAAATATTCCTCAGATTTTGTAATAATTGACTGCGATGCTGGATAAAGGTCTTTCCGTTTCATCAATTAAAATTCACGCCTCTGCCATTTCAGCTCATTACAACACAGAACCACCTATTTTTTCTCATCCATTACTAAGGCAGTACCTCAGAGGGGCCAAAAACATAAGACCTCCAAGGAGAGCACCAATACCTGTATGGGACCTCAACTATGTCTTGGAAAAACTCACACTGCCTCCATTTGAGCCAGCCTCTGCAGCTGATATAAAATTCTTATCCTGGAAAACAGCTCTGCTCCTAGCAATAACCTCCGCTAGACGAGTCTCAGAGTTACAGGCACTCATGGCTGTGGAACCTTTTATCATTTTCCATCCTGACAGGGTTTCTTTGAGGACAAACCCCACATTTATGCCTAAGGTAGTGTCCAGTGTGGCCCTTAACCAAACAATTCATTTGCCTACCTTTTACCCAAACCCACAGAATAAGGGTGAGAGACTTCTGCATTATTTGGACATTCACAGGCAGCTACGCTTTTACTTGGATAGAACCAAATCTTTCAGAAAGACTGAACAACTTTTAGTGGCATATGCTGCAGGATCACAAGGAAAGCCTATCTCAAAGCAGACTATTTCAAAGTGGATAGACCACTGCATTCGTTTCTGCTATTCACAGCATGGCAAATTAGTGCCTAAGGGCATTAGGCCACATTCAACCAGAGCAGCAGCCACTTCAGCAGCCTTCCTCAGAGGAGTACCAACCAAAGACATCTTAGAGGCTGCAACTTGGACTTCAGTGCATACTTTTACAAAGCACTATCAGTTACCTCTCTACTCTAAATCCAGGGCAGGCTTTGCCACTGCAGTTCTGCAGGGCGTGATAGCCTCTCCTAATCATATTTAGCACCATCCTCCCAACCTTAGCTTTGGGATTCAACCCAGTTGTAATGACTGCATCAGTGAAACACGATGAACATGGTACAGTTGTGTACCTACCATAAATGTAGATGTTCGAGTGTATTCACTGTTGCAGTCCAGGTTACCCTCCCGACATCCCCATTTTCCTTGCTGGGATTTATCTGTACTTCTCTATTCTATACAACCTTTGTGGTGTATTTGCTTGTAGATGAAGGAAAAGTTGTTTTTTGTGTGTGCATGTTTATTGGCATAATTTAGCCTACCATTTTAGGGGCACCCGACATCTGGGGCAAGAAAAACTGAAGAAAATGGCGTCGGCTGCTTCTTTTATACCCTTGGCGCACTGACGTCAGAGAGGAGGTGACTGCAACCGATGCCGGACCTAGACTTTGGAACTCTGGCCGACTGCGGGTAGCCTGCCAGCAGGATAACCCAGTTGTAATGACTGCAACAGTGAATACACTCGAACATCTACATTTATGGTAGGTACACAACTGTACTATTTTTATAGTAACAGGCTGTTTGGACTCCATTAATACCTGCTGCACATCCTCAGTAATCAAGTGTCTAAAGGGAATGTTTGATGCACTACAACTCTATCATCCAAGCAATCCATTAACGTTGATTGGGGTTGGAGGTTTATTGAACACCCCTGATCTTATGTGGATAGATCCAGTCTGTGAGGAAGCTTGTGGTAATTCCTCCTGGATTTCCAAAAGAGAGGAGAACTATTGTTGCCTAGGACAGAAGGGAGTTAACACACTGCTTTGGGGGGATTCCTTCTGTATCTTAAGAATTAACCTGGATATCACTGGAAAAACCTACAGGGACATCCTTATCCTAGGAAAAGAAAAGGCTTCTGTCTTCAGGCCTTCTTGCATAGAGTCCTGGAGCAGACTCTTGTCAGCTGATTGTTCAGAGAAGGAGACTAATAGGTTTGCTTGAGGAACTCCCTACAGATGGATCAAATTGTAACCCCACCCCCTCCCTCTAATTTAGTTTCCATTTATGAGGGTCTGCCCTTGTCCTGCTCAGCTTGTCTGCCATACACTTTTGCTCTGATGGAATGTAGGATGTCAGTACAGTGAAATTGTGCTTTGAAGGTATATCCCAACCTAACAGGCTGCAAAGGAGGCACGACCCCTTGCTTGTTGATGTACCACATGGCTTTGTTATTGTCTGTAGTAACTTAGAAGTCCCAGGGACTAAAGATAATTTAGAAAGATGACTGTACCCAAGGGTGAGCGACTGGTGATTGGAGCAGATTTCAATGGGCATGTTGGTGAAGGGAACAGAGGGGATGAGGAAGTGATGGGTAGGTATGGTGTTAAGCAAAGGAATGCAGAAGGTCAGATGGTAGTGGATTTTGCAAGAAGGATGGACATGGCTGTGATGTATACATATTTTAACAAGAGGGGAGGAGCATTGGTGACATACAAGAGTGGAGGAAGATGCACACAGGTGGATTATATCTTGTGTAGAAGGGCCAGTCTGAAGAAGATTGGAGACTGTAAAGTGGTGGCAGGGAAAAGTGTAGTTAGGCAGCATAGGATGGTGGTTTGTAGGATGACATTGGTGATCAAGAAGAGGAGGATGAGTGTGAGGGCAGCACCAAGGATCAAATGGTCGAAATTGAAAAAGGGTAATTGTGAGGTGATGTTCAGGGAAGAGTTAAGACAGGCACTGGGTGGCAGTGAAGAGTTACCGAATAGCTGGGTAACTACAGCAGAGCTAGTAAGAGAGATAGCTAGAAAGGTGCTTGGTGTGACATCTGGAAGGAGGACAGGGAGACCTGGTGGTGGAATGAAGTAGTACAGGAGAGTATACAGAGAAAGAGGTTGGCGAAGAAGAAGTGGGATTGTCAAAGAGATGAAGAAAGTAGACAAGAGTATAAGGAGATGAGGTGCATGGCAGAGAGAGAGGTGGTGAAGGCTAAGGATAAGGCATATGAAGAGTTGTATAAAAGGTTGGACACTAAGGAGGGGAAAAAGGACCTGTACCGATTTGGCTAGACAGAGGGACCGAGCTAGTAAAGATGTGCAGCAGGTAAGGGTGATAAAGGATAATGGGGAAAACGTACTCACAAGCGAGGAGAGTGTGTTGCGCAGATGGAAAGAGTACTTTGAGGGGTTGATGAATGAAGAGAATGAGAGGGAGAGAAGGTTGGATGATGTGCGGATAGTGAGTCATGAAGTGCAGTGGATTAGCAAGGAGGAAGTAAGGATAGCTATGAAGAGGATGAAGAACGGAAAGGCTGTTAGTCCAGATGACATACCTGTGGAAGCATGGAGGTGTTTAGGTGAAATGGCAGTTAAGTTTTTAACTAGATTGTTTAATGAAATCTTGGAAAGTGAGAGGATGCCTGAGGAATAGAGAAAGTGTTTTGGTACCAATTTTTAAGAATAAGGGTGATGTGCAGAGCTGTAGTAACTACAGAGGGATTAAACTGATCAGTCACAGCATGAAATTATGGGAAAGAGTAGTGGAAGCTAGGTTAAGAAGGGTGGTGATGATTAGTGATCAGCAGTATGGTTTCATGCCAGGAAAGAGCACTACAGATGCGATGTTTGCTCAAAGTGTTGATGGAGAAGTACAGAGAAGGTCAGAAGGAGTTGCAATATATCTTTGTGGATTTAGAGAAAGCATATGACAGGGTGCCTAGAGAGGAGTTGTTGTATTGTATGAAAAAGTCAGAAGTGTCAGAGAAGTATGTAAGAGTGGTGCAGGGTATGTACGAAGGTAGTGTGTGACAGCGATGAGGTCTGCGGTGGGAGTGACGGATGCGTTTAAGGTGGAGGTGGGGTTACATCAAGGATCAGCTCTGAGCCTTTTCTTATTTGCAATGGTGATGGACAGGTTGACAGACGAGATCAGACAGGAGTCCCCGTGGACTATGTTGTTTGCAGATGACATTGTGATCTGTAGTGAGAGTAGAGAACAGGTGGTGGAGACCCTGGAGAGGTGGAGATATGCTCTAGAGAGAAGAGGAATGAAGGTCAGCAAGACTAAGACAGAATATATGTGTGTGAATGATAGGGAGGATAGAGGAATGGTGAGGATGCAGGGAGTAGAGGTGGCGAAGCTGGATGAGTTTAAATACTTGGGATCAACAGTTCAGAGTAATGGTGAGTGTGGACGAGAGGTGAAGAAGAGAGTACAGGCAGGATGGAGTGGGTGGAGAAGAGTGTCGGGTGGGATTTGTGACAAACGAGTACCAATAAGAGTGAAAGGGAAGGTCTACAAGAGGGTAGTGAGACCAGCTATGTTATATAGGTTGGAGACAGTAGCATTGACAAAAAGGCAGGAGTCAGAGCTTGATGTGGCAGAGTTGAAGATGTTAAGATTCGCACTGGGTGTGACGAGTGTGGATAGGATTAGGAATAAGTATATTAGAGCGTCAGCCCAGGTTGGAAGGTTTGGAGACAAAGTCAGAGAGGCAAGATTACATTGGTTTGGACGTGCTGAGGAGGGATGCAGTGTATATTGGGAAAAATATGCTAAGGATGAAGCTGCCAGGTAACAGGAAAAGAGGAAGGCCTAAGATAAGCTTTATGGATGTGGTGAGAGAGGACATGCAGGTGGTTGGTGTGACAGAGCAAGATGCAGAGGACAGGAAGAAATGGAAACAGTTGATCTGCTATGGTGACCCCTAATGGGAGCAGACGAAAGAAGAAGAATGCCTTTTTAAGGGCAAGCATCTCTCTTATATTTGTGTTTGCTTCTGTCCTTTGTGTCCCTCACATCTTGCATTTTTTTCTCTCCTGAAACTGCTCGCCAAACAATGTGGTGATTGACTTCTTTAGAACAGGGAGGGAGAAGGAAAAACCTGGCTTTAAGGATACTTGTGTCCACCAAATTATTTCTGTTCTGACAAACCCCAGCACTGTGATTTGAAAGGACAAGGGATGTTGGTGTTTGGACGAAAGAGACTTTAGATACCATTGTATCTTTCTCATATGGAGTGTTGCCATTATATCATGTGAATACTAGATCCCATGAGACCCAAAATCCTGCGATATTACATCTCAGTGGCAGAAGTATGAATGGAAAACCTAGAAAGAGATCTTGATATAGATCTGTTTTTTTTCCCTGTGTGTAGAACAGCTCTTTGAATTGAGGTGCCCAGTTGACACCCCAGGAACACAAGCTTGTGTGAAGGAATCAAAAAGATTTTTAAATGTTCTCTTGAATTCCCAGCTTGTGTAAGAAATTTCTTACCCAAGTGAAAGATTCCTGACACTTTGAAAAAAGGCTCTGCAAAGATGAACAAGTCATCTAAATATGGAAAAATGTGGATGTCCTGTAGCCTGTGATGAGCTATAACTGGAGCTGGACACTGAACACCCTTGGTGTAAGTATTTTGGTGCTCGGTTCAATTATCCTGATATGTCTTCGGTAAGCCATCCGACTACCGACATTCCAAAAAAACACAAAGATAAAGACAGAGACAGGCCAGTTCGCCTGGTACTCTGAGGCGCTTTCGCAGCCCCTGATACCCGCTACTTCAGATTCGCAGCCCTCTACTGAGACCCATTCGGAGTCCGGTGTGCCGCGAGATGCTTCAACTGTGGAACCTGTGGATGTCTCTACCTCGGATGGATCTGGAGCCACTGTGCAGGCACCGGCTTCTGAGGGTGTATTCAGGCCTATTGACATGAATATTAAACAGACGCCATCTTCTTCTTCAAGGCCTAAAACTCTAACCATGCCTAGAAAACTGACGCCCAGACCAAATGGTCAGGCCTTTATGCCTAAAAAACAAATGAAAGAATGGCTGAAGACCTTATTACTAATCAGGGGAAGCCAAAATTCCCCCTCTAAGAGACCTAGGACTGAGTTTGCTTATGATACTTTTAACCAGGATTCTGAAATTTTTGTTTCCTCTGATGACCAGGATTTACCTTTATCTTCCTATGAGGATTCTGATGCTGAGGACTCTATTCCCTCTGCTTTCCCCCCTAGAGGATTTCTCTTTTGGTGAAACCTTGCATACTTTCAGGGAACATTTTCATTGGGGAAGTCAGGATTTCTCTGATTCTAAAAAGAGGCTTAGGGATTTCTTACTCCTGCCCCAGCACAGGCCTTTAGCTATACCTCCTGTACTGGACATTGTTGATGCCTTTTCAGAATCTAGCACGGCCCCTGACTCTCTACCTTCTGCTTACAGAAAACCTGATAGATATTAGAGTTCCTGACTCTCGCAAGTTTCTTTTCAAAAATCGTACTGCGGATCCTGAAACCATTTCACAGTGACATTAAAGCTACTACTGCCAAAAATCCTACCCCCTCTGATAGAGACTCCAGGGTGCTGGATAGATGGGGTAAGAAGGTATACACTTCTGCAAATTTGGCTATTAGGGCCTTGAATTGACAGTTTCATATGTTAAAGTATCTGCAGCATATTATTGGATTGCTTAAACAGAAAATGATGTTGATTCCTGATTGTGCTGAAAGTAAGGATTTACAGGATTTTAATGTATTCTTCTACAAGTTGGTAAACATACATTGCATTGTGGTTTTGATTCACTTGAGGCATCTTGCAGGGCTGCGGTAACTGGGTCTGTATTTAGAGGCATGCATGGCTTAAGGAGCAATCCTTGCCAAATCATGTTAAAGCAAAATTACTGAATGCTCCCTGAAACCAGGACTGCCTGTTTGGCAACAAGGCAAAAGAATTTCGTAAAAAGATGGAGGAAAAAGCTAAATCTATGCAAACTGTTACAGATTTTTTTACAAGTACAACCTCCAAGATTTAGTAGGCATTGGCTTTCTAAGAATTGGATCTTTCCTGCCTCTTCCAGACCTCAGTCCAAACCCAGATCCAGCAGAGCACCCAGGCTTCAGTCCCAGGGGATGCACAGGACTAAGCAGTGGGTGGGGGCTCCACTTCCAAATCTGGGATTAATAACCCCCCCCCCCCCCCCATGGTATACTCTCTCAATGACTTCTTTTTAAAACTTCCAAGCACTTCTCAACTGACTGCCCCCTTGGGGGGATAGATTGCACTTCATGCAAAGAACTGAGGACTCATTACCCAGGACAATTGGGTTTTTAATAGTGTCCCAAGGATACAGATTTCACTTCCACACATTACCAACTCCAAGCAATTGGCCGGATCTACCTCCAAATCAGTGGGCAGTGGCCCAAAAGGAAGTACTCTCTTAAGCATAGGGGCTATTCAGTTGGTACCAGAAGAGGAAAAGGGACAAGGTTTCTACTCAAGATTTTTCCTGGTACCCGGAAAAGACATTTCATGGCGTCCTGTCCTGGACCTGTCTACTCTAAACACCTTTTTGGTTATTCCAAAATTCAAGATGCTGACTCTTCACCAGTTGCTTCCTGTGCTAAGCAAAGATGCCTGGTTGGCAACACTAGATTTAAAGGAAGCATACCTACACATCCCAATCAGGAAATCTTGCAGAAGATACCTACGCTTCAAAGCAGGCTACACACACTATCAGTTCTCTGCACTGCTTTTTGGCTTATCTACTGCGCCCAGGGTATTCACAAGGTGCCTAGCTCCAGTCATTGCATTTTGCAGGCAAAGAAATATTCAAATGTATCCATACCTGGATGATTGTCTAATTCAGGCAGAAAACCAGAACATACTTTTGAATCATCTGGCTTTTATACAAAGGGTGCTAACTTGTCTGGGGTACACCATAAACGAAAATAAATCACACCTAGTACCCTTTCAACAAATTATATTCCTGGGAACAAGCTTGAATACAACTTCCCAGATGGCTTTCCTCACGCTAGAGAAACAAATTCACTTGACAACCTACTTCAAACAAGTGGCCACAAAAACCCTATCTGCAAGGCAAATACTACAAGCCTTGGGGTTCATGAACTCCTGCATTTTTCTAATTCCATATGCAAGACTGCATATGAGGAAACTACAATGGTATCTAAAAAGCCTATGGTGTCAACATTCTCAGGATCTAGAAGCAATGAATTCCTATCATTCCTTGCCTACGCCTAGAGTTCCTTTGGTGGGCAGAGGCCTGCCACCAAAACAAGGGACTACCATTCACACTAGCCCCTTCCGCCCAAACCCTAACAACAGACGCATCAGACTATGCATGGGGGGGGGGGGGCACACCTGGCAGGGAAGTTCTTTCAGGGCAAATGGAACCCAATTCAAATGCACCTTCACATCAACCATAAAGAAATGTTAGCTGTACAGAATGCTCCGACAGCCTTCAAGGACCACATTCGTCCAGGACAATTAATGGTAAAGACGGACAATACTACTGTTATGTGGTACATAATCAAGCAGGGGGGTACACATTCTTACCCCCTCTGCAGACTAGCCATGGCATTGTGGAACACAGCCTTGAGCTACCAAGTGCATCCACAAGCTCCACTCCT
The DNA here is from genome assembly GCF_019279795.1 of Protopterus annectens. NCBI lineage: Eukaryota > Metazoa > Chordata > Ceratodontiformes > Protopteridae > Protopterus > Protopterus annectens. Next base: position 32,769,494 of record NC_056729.1, read on the forward strand.
GCCAGGAAAACTAAGTACACTGGCAAACGGACTAAGCAGAAACCTCATTGACCCACACGAGTGGAAACTGGAACCAAGGATTTTCAACATGTTGACAAGCAAATGTGGGAGCCCAGCTATAGACCTGTTTGCCTTCCCCCAGAACTATCAATTGGAAGAATTTTGCACAAGGACTCCCCACAGACAAGCTTGGAAAGTGGATGCTCTGCCTTCAACTGGAAAAACCTATCAGTTTATGCTTTTCCTCCTTTCGGGCCAGCTGCTACTGCAGATTTAAAATTCCTTTCTTGGAAAACAGCTTTCATTTTAGCCATCACTTCAGCAAGAAGGGTATCTGAATTACAGGCCCTTATGGCAGTGGAGCCTTTCATCATCTTTCATGCGGACAGGGTGTCCCTCAGGACCAATCTTTCTTTCATGCCAAAGGTGGTATCAAGTGTGGCCTTTAATCAGTCCATTTATTTGTCAACCTTCTTTCCTAATCCACAGAACAAAGGGTAATGGATACTGCACTCCTTAGATGTGCACAGACAACTTAGATTCCACTTGGACAGGACTAAACCTCAAAGGAAATCTGAACAACTCCTGGTGGCATTTGCTGCAGGGACAGAGGGGAAGGCTATTTCAAAGCAAAACATTTCTAAATGGATAAGCCATTGCATTCATTTCTGCTATAAGCACCATGGAAAACCTATCCCACAGGGGATCAGACCCCACTCAACCAGGGCTGCATCTACTTCTACAGCCTTTCTCAGAGGCGTACCTACCAGGGACATCCTAGAAGCTGCTACCTGGAGTTCTGTACATACTTTCACCAAGCATTATCATTTGCCAATTTTCTCTAAATCCAGAACTGGCTTTGCCAGTGCAATTTTGCAGTGCCTTATAGCTGGTCCTAATGCTATCAAAATTCCTCCTCCCATCCTTAGCTTTGGGAATCTACCCAAATGTAATGACTGCAACAGTGAAACACGAAGAACATAGTACAGTTGTGTACACTTACCATAAATGTAGATGTTCGAGTGTATTCACTGTTGCAGTCCTGGTTACCCTCCCTCCAGCCCCCTGACTTCTTTTGGCTATATGTCTTCTCTCCTTTTCAATGCTTAAAAGCTTTTTGGTGTATTTGCTTTTTTGTTGGAGGTATAACCTTGTATATTTATAGATTTAATTGCTTCCCATTTGGGGGGCACCTGACATCTGGGGCAAGAAAAACTTATGTAATGACGTCAGCTGCATGTTTTATACCCCTGATGACCTGACATCACGGAAGAAGAGACAGCAACTGACGTGGGACCCAAGACTTTGTTAATCAGGCCGACTGAGGGCTACTGCAAGCAGATAATCCAAATGTAATGACTGCAACAGTGAATACAGTCGAACATCTACATTTATGGTAAGTGTACACAACTCTACTTTGCCGCCACCACCACTAAAAAGTAGCTAGCATAGCAGAGCTCCACAGCCCATCCCCTGAACAGGGAATCCTGGGCGATACCGTTTTAAAAAGCGTATGTAGTCGTCAACTACTTTTGGATTGAGAGCAACAAATCATTTGGCACATTTTGCCTGCCTCCAAAGGGATTTGGTCCAAGAGCTTTCCACTTCTCTTGCAGAGTTGTTGGAGGCAGAGGACTTCCAAGAAGATGGTCTCCCAAGCTATCCACTTCAATTTCCCTCATGAATTGCTTGGTGAGGTTAATTTCCAGTGCTGCGGAAGCTAACTCTTGGGCAGCTGGTATGAGCATTGCTTTGAGGCATCGTGCCTGGTTATGTTTACGTGGGTTTACGGAACTCTTGAAGGCATCCTTCACCAATGCCCTTTTTGATGGTTCTACTCTTTTTAGACCTTCTGTGAAGGATACTTTGACATGCAGCAAGCAGGAAAGAAAGACTCTGCAGTCGGGATCAAGCTTTCTACTCCCTAGAGGTCCTTCGCTTAAGACCCAACAAGGAACTAGGGAGATGTGATTCCTTAAGTTAGTCTCCCTTCCAGTAAGCTCCTGAGGATTCCTCTTTCTGAAACAGGAGGAGAGGTTTCAGTGGATGAAGAAGTCTTTGAGGTAGGGGGAGCGCAAAATCAGGGCTCCAGAGAAACTTTCTCCGAGCAGCCCTATCAACACTACTAAAGTGTTGCCTGGCTGCTCAGCCCTGGAGGCAGTTGGGTGGGGGTCACATTTCCGTACACCCACTAGCCTGGACAGTCATCACTTCTGATCAGTGGGTGTTGAATATCATTGCCAAGGGCTATTTCATTCCCTTTTTGGAACCCCCACCAGTAAGAAGTTACCTCCCAGACGTTCCACCCAGTCAGAGGAGTTGGCCTTCAAAGAAGTTAAACAGCTTCTTCTAAAAAGAGCAGATGTTCATCGTGCATACAGCTGCAGTCATAACAGATGGGTTCTCCTGCTGTCAGGCGGGTCCTCGGTCGGCCGAATTCCAAAGTCTAGGTCCGGCGTCGGTTGTCGTCGCTTCTTCCCTGACGTCGGTGCGCCAGGGGTATAAAAGAACCAGCCGACGCCATTTTCTTCAGTTTTTCTTGCCCCAGATGGCAGGTGCCCCCAGAAGGAAGGCAGTACATAAATTTGTGTAATAATGCAATGCAATATAATCAAAATACAGTAGTTGCAAGCAAATACACCATAAAAGAATACCCCAATCAGGTTGTATGAGGAGGTGTTAGCCAATAGGCCTGTCCCAAGAGGTTAGGAGGGAGGGAAACCTGGACTGCAGCTGTATTAGCACTCGAACATCTACATTTATGGTAGGTACAAAACTGTACTATGTTCATCGTGCATACAGCTGCAGTCATAACAGATGGGTAGAATCCCAAAGCTAAGAAAGGGGTGGTAGGCACTAGGTGGAACTAGGAGGAGCCAGAATGCCCTGCAAGACTGCAGTGGCAAAGTCTGCTCTAGTTTTGGAGTATAAAGGTAGGTGGTAGTGCTTGGAGAAGGTATGCACAGAAGTCCAAGTGGCTGCTTCCAAAATATCTTTGGTAGGAACTCCTCTGAGGAAAGCTGCAGAGGTAGCTGTGGCCCTTGTGGAGTGAGATCTGATGCCTGCAGGTACAGTTTTACCATGAAAGGAGTAACAAAAGCGTATGCAGTGGGCTATCCATTTTGAGATTGTCTGTTTGGAAATTGGCTTCCCTTGAGCTCCTATAGCATAGGACACAAAGAGTTGTTCTGATTTTCTGAAAGGCTTTGTTCTGTCCAAATAATAACGCAGTTGTTTGTGGATGTCCAAGGAATGTAGTAGTCTCTCCCCTTTGTTTTGAGGATTAGGGTAGAAAGTAGGTAAGTGTATAGCCTGATTCAAAGCTAAGCAAAGTTCATTCTGCCCCTTTTACTCAAGGATGATTGGATGTGCTCTGTAGATCTCCAGGATGCCTACTATCACATCAAAATAGACGGGCATTCCAGGAGACATCTTTGCTTCCGGCTAGGAGCCAATCATTACGAGTGCAGAGGCCTACCCTTGGTCTCACCACAGCCCCCCCCCCCCGGGTGTTTACCAAATGTATTGCAGTGGTAGCGGCTCAGCTGCAACTGCAGGGGTTCCTGGCGTTTCCTTACCTTGGCGTATGGCTCTTCATAGCTCTTTTGAGGCAGTTGCCTGATGCAAGTGATTCATTATGTTCTCCCCCCTCTTCCATTAGTTGGGGATCACTGTCAACCTTGTGAAATCCAGTCTGAGCCCCACTCAACAGTTGGAATTCATAGGAGTTCAGTTAGGGAGCAGGTCATAGAGATCTTATACCTGTCGCCCACTCTGGTTCACCTGGTTCTTCAAGCTTTCTGATCCATGGCCTCGGCCATTCTTGTTTCTCTGGCCAGGTACCATATGCAAGTGTTAACAATGGACTTTAGCTGTCCAATGATCTGCTCTGCTTTGTCCCCGTCTATGACCAGAAATCTGATGCCCGTTTGCAGCCATCACCCCCATTGGTGGCTTCAACCTTAGGATCTCTCTCTAGACAGTCCCTTTTCTCTCCCACCACCCACAGTCACAGTGACCACGGACATCTCCCTGCTGCGGTGGAGGGGCATTGGGAAGACTATCCAAGGCACATGGTCCCCAGTAGAGACCAAGTTGCATATAAGCATTCTAGAGATGAGAGCAGTTCTTCTATTGTATGCATTCTAGGACTGCCTCCCTCTAGGGACGATTGCATTTCAGACAGACAACGTGGCAGTGGTCTAGTATGTCAACAAGCAAGGGGGAACACATTCTTACCCATTGTGCAGAGAGGCCATGTCCTCTGGTCACTTCTTTATTACAATGCACATACCTGGGAATTTCAATGTGTTGCCCGACAGGCTCAGCAGATCGAACTTGGGTCCTCACGAGTGGTCCCTCATCCTCCTCTGGCAGAGCTAATTGAGGTAAACCGTGCTGCGACCGTTTTGCTTCCTCAGCCAACCGCAAATGCAGCAGGTACTTTGCCCTGATCCCCCCCTCCGGGGGAGTCCCAAGGGACGCTCTAGTCCACCATTGGCCTCCGGGTCTCCTTTACGTTTACCCTCCTGTCCCCTTAATACTCAAGATTCTGCAGAAAGCGCAGTGCCTGAGGACATCCCTTATCCTCGTTGCCCCTTTCTGGCCTCATCAATCATGGTATCCCTTCATCAGGTCTCATCTGAAGTATCCGCCATGGGTACTGGATCCCCATTAGGATCTGATTTCCCATCCATTGGGACTTCCTCTCCTAAAACTTTGGGCCCTTCGTCTAACTACATGTTTTTTCCAGTTCCAGTGATCATAAAACAGCCCAGGCTAGTATCCCCTGTTAAAGCATATCATTCTAGCTTCCCAGAAACCCTCCACTAGAAAGGTATATAGTAGTAAGTGGACAATGTTTTCTATCTGGGCTAAGAGCAGGAATCCGGATCCCTTTTTTGCTTCAGTTTCAGACTTACTTTTGTTCTTGTCCTTTCTTTTCCAAACAGGAGCAAGTGTTTCTACTGTCAAGCTTCAGTTGGTGGCAATTTTCAACTTTCTTGAGAACTCTGAGTCTACCTTTTCATCTAGGCTTTGTAAAGCATTAATGAAAGGGTTTTTTTCTGCTTCGACCACCAGTTAAAAATCCTTGCTTCCTTGGGACCTCACACTGGTTTTGCAGTCTCTGACTAGGAGTCCTTTTTGAGCCTGCTAGTTCCTGTCGTAGAAGACAACCTTCCTTGTGGCTCTTATGTCAGCTAGGAGGGTCTCAGAACTGCAAGCTAATCACCAGTATTCCTGTTTGTTTACATGATTTTTTTACAAGGACAGTCTCTTTCTCAGAATGAACCCCTCCTTCTTACCCAAGATTGCTTCTGAATCTTCTCTAAACCAATGTATTCAGCTTCCAGTGTTTTTCCCCAGCTATTCCAACAAATTACATCCTTACGTACTTTTTACGTTCACTGACAGTTACAGTTCTACCTGCGTATGACAAAAGGTTTTCATAAATTAGAACAGCTTTTTGTGGCCTTTTCCCCTAGCAGACGCGGTCTTCCAGTTTCTAAGGTCACTATTTCTAAATGGATATCTAGCTTCATCTTCCATGGTCTACGACCTTACCCACCTTGAGGTTCCAGGAAAAGTTAAGGCTCATTCTCCTAGGTCTGCAGTAACTTTTTTTAGCGAGGCTTTCTGTTAATGACATTTGTGCTGCTGCCACTTGGTATAACCCTCTCACATTTGTTTCTCACTACAAGATTGATCTGATTTCAAGGAGGAGGGCTTCCTTTGGCTCCACAGTGCTCCTGCAGGTCCTTCCTTGAGGTCTTCCAAGGTTGATGGTAACTGGGGAGTCTGACCCTTTGGTGATGAATGATGACTTGGATAACATCATATCTGAAGTAGTTAACTTCATTTGCTCAGCAACCTGTGGGTATTGGATCCAATTCGGATCCGAGCCAGCAGCTTTCCAAGCTAAAAGATCCGAGCTCCAAGCTCCTCCCCCCCTACCCATAATGCCCTGCCATCTCCCTCTAACCCTCCGATCTCGTTTGCCGCAGCTTCTGTAAGCTTATTAGAACGAGCTCCAATAGTGGTATCGTGTGTTTAGGCTTTTTTATATATATTTCCTGTCAGAAATTTCTATACCTTTGTGTGACTGAATCCCGTATAACTCTCTCAGTAATTTTAGCTAATTTTAACAAAACTCTCTTTATTTTTAGCTTATTTCTCTCCCCTGCCTGTGTGTGAAGGTATGTGCGTGTGGGCCTTTTTTCCTTTCTAGAATGTCCGAAGGCCCCAAAGCTGTGTTTTCCAAATGCTCCGAGTGTGGGCCATAAGCTGTCCCCAGCGGATGGCCACACTCGGTGCGTTATTTGCCCGGGGGGTTGATTACCTCTCTTCGGGCTGCACTATTTGTGCAGCCTTCAACCCCAGGGCTTTGAGGGATAGGAGGACGAAGTTAATCCTTGCGGGCCTTTTGCCTCCGGATTCCACTTCGACCTCCTGCTCTGTGGCGACAGCCGCGGCTGCCCCACCTACCGCCTCCGATCCCCTGGCCGGGACTCAACCTCCATCTTTGGTCCAGGAGGAAAGGGACGGTAGAAAGAGAGACAAGAGGGAGAGAGAGAGGGAAAAGGATAGGCACCGCAGCCACAAGAGGCAGTCCGAATCTGTCCCTTCAGGCCCGCTGTCCAAGCAGCTTGCCTCTTCCCTCAAGGTCTCCAGGTCTTCCCCCTCCCGGCTTCGTCCTCCATGTTTTTCCCCAGAGCCGGAGGAGGAAACCCAGTCACCTTCGAGGTCGTCTAGGCGGCCTTCCCGGCCGGCCTCGGCGGCTTCGTCCAGATCTACACGAAGTTTATCCGACGCAGACATGGACTGGATTATTCGTCGATTTCTTCAGGCCCAGATGCAGATGGGAGTGCTCTTGCCTCCCCCCACTCCGGGGGGCTCGACCCCCTTTTTCTCCCCCATTGCTCCTTCTCCGACCCGCCTTCGGGTTTCGGAGCCATCGGATCCGTCTAGCTTCAGAGCCGGGATGATGTCGGTGTCGACAGTGGTTTCTACTTCAGCGCCGACTGTACCCTCGAGTCTGTCAGATCCTTTTTCGGATGCGAGCTCTCGGGGCCGTGGGTTGAGAGTCGGATCCGGAGGAGTTAGTGGGCCTTCGACTCCATTGAGGTCGGAGCGCACTGCTCTTTCGGATCCGATAGGATCATCGGCGCCGATCCACTCGCCGGATCCGAGGAGACTGCTTTTGGATCCAAGAGAAAGCAGTTCTCCCTCGGCGTTCGAAGTCGTGGAGAGGGTTCTTTCGAGGGATTCGAGGCCCCAGGCTCTTGCTAAGGATCCACCCGCCATTCCCTCTCAGATGGGCCTGACCTCCATCATCCGGCCCAAGGGACAGCCTGCGCCTATGTCCCAGATGGTTCCCCTAGAGGAACAGGACATTGTTGGTGAGGCCTCCTCGGACAGCCCCCCCGAAGAGGTCCCTCACAAACGGAACTGCAATAGGGGGCACTTGGACTCACCCAAGTCCCTCACTGAGGACACAGACTTGGGTGAACCTTCCCCTTCCTCTAAGGTCACCCCCCGAAGATGTCTCCTTCGGAGACATTATGGAAATGTTACGCATTAGAGGGGGGTGGTCTGCCCAAAAACCTTCCTCGGATGAGTCTGTGTTTCTGGAGGCGTTTGACGCAGGCCCATCTACCTCTTGGGTGTACCCTCCCGCCGACCCCTTGGTAGACCTCATAACTACCAGGGCATGGAAGGAGCCGGACACTGTCGAGCCAATACCCAAGAGACCGGACAGGATCCTCAGCCCTCCCAATGACAGGACAGTTTGGAGCAAGGGTGCCCCAGTGGATGCCATGGTGATGGTGGCTGCCACTAAAAAGGAATTAGCACAGGAGAGTTCCTCGGTGCATCCTCCAGACAAGGAGTCTCGGATGATGGACCGTTTGGGAAAGCGGATGTTCTTTTCAGCGACCTTCTCTGTAAGGTCACTGAATTATATGGTACACGTGATTCGGCTCCAGCGGGACCTGATTAAGGAGTACGCTGGGTCACCCCCAGAGTACATGTTGGCCGAGGACAAGCGGACCTTCTCAGCTCGAATGGCCACTCTCAAGTCAATCACCAACACATCTATGCGGCTTCTCTCCCATGCTACGGAGGGAGTGGCTAGAGCTAGCGGAACGGGCGTCGTCTTGGGTAGACAGGTCTGACTCCGTCTCTGCGATTTTGCGGAACCCTTCAAGGCGTCCTTCGTGAAAGCCCCTTTTGATGGTTCTACGCTCTTCGGCAAAACCGTCCGCGATACGCTCCTCCAGAGCGAGAAAGATGGGAAGACGTCTGCCATCGGGATCCGCTTCTCTGCTCCTCAGAGGTCCTACTCCAGGAACCAAAGAGGACAGAAGATGATGTGGTTCCGGAAAGCTCAACAATCCCGTTTCGCTCCGGATCCCTCGTCCTTCAGAGGCAGAGGAGGACAGGGTGGACGACGGCCCAGGGGCAGAGGGGGTCCGAAGAATTTTGGGTTGAGAGAACCTTTTTTGAATCGACCCGCGCAGCAGCCCTGAGGGGTTGCCCGACTGCTCCTCTCTGGAGGCAGTGGGGGGGGGTGCTTCTCGGAATACCTAGCGAAATGGGAGTCCATTACAACAGATCGCTGGGTGCTCCGAATCATATCCAGAGGCTATTCAATTCCTTTCCTATCACCCTCCACGATCAATAAAACTCCCCGATGTTCCACCCGATCAGAGGGAGGTAACAGCATCAGAAATTTGAAGGCTACTAAGAAAAAGAGCTGTCCAGCGTGTCCCCCCGAACAATCCGGATCAGGCTTTTACTCCAGGTTCTTTTTGGTGCCAAAAAAGACGGGGGACTTATGACCCATTCTCGACCTGTCAAAACTGAACCTGTCAGTCGCCAAAGAAAAATTCTGGATGGTCACTATTTAATCCATTCTCCCACTTTTGCAGGAGAACGACTGGATGTGCTCGATAGACCTCAAGGATGCGTACTACCACATTCTGATGGACAGATGATCCAGAAGGTTCCTCCGCTTTCGGCTGGGAGCCAGCCATTATCAGTTCAGGGTCCTACCCTTCGGTCTCACCACAGCCCCAGGGTGTTCACCAAGGTCATGGCAGTTGTAGGGGCCCACCTGAGGCTTCAGGGAATACAGGTCTTTCCATACCTGGACTGGCTCCTAACCGCCCCCACCAGGCATCAACTCTGCTCAGGCAGGGACTACTTCTTACACCTAGCCCGTCACCTAGGGATCACAATAAACCACCAGAAATCCTCCCTTTATCCTACTCAAATTTCGGAATTCATAGGGGCCAGGATAGACACTACTCAATCCAGTGTCTTTCTGACAGCGGACAAACTTCGCAGTCTAAGCCTTCACATTCTAGACCTCTTACAATCGTCAGCTCCCCCAGCGGAACTAGTCCTGAGGGGCCTGGGATCCATGAAAGTGGCCATCAATCTGTCGCCCCTTCGCTCGCCTGAAGATGAGAATCCTTCAATGGACATTACAAGTTCAGTGGTCCATTCTCTTTTTCCCCCTGTCTACACCTATTCCCCTCAGCAGGATTTGCAGGGAGTCACTTCTTTGGTGGCTCCACTCCAAAGATCTTCGAGAAGGCTGCCCCTTTGTTATACCCCCTCCCCAAGTCACGGTGACGACGGACGCATCTCTCCTCGGGTGGGGGGGGGGACATTGCATGGGCAGATCCATCCAAGGCATGTGGACTTTCACAGAGACCTCACTGCATATCAGTGTCCTAGAGATGAGGGCGGTACTTCTAGCGTTGCAGGCTCTCCATCCCCTTCTCCCTCCAGGAACTATTGCACTTCAAACAGACAACATGTCGGTAGTCTGGTACATAAACAAACAGGGGGGAACCAGATCCTATCCACTTTGCAGGGAGGCAATGAGAGTATGGGAATGGGCGATATCCACCAACCGCTTTCTCATAGCAACGCACATCCCGGGTTGGTCAAACATCTTGGCGGACAGGTTGAGTCAAACGATCCTCTCACCTTACGAGTGGTCTCTGAATCCAGCAGTAGCGAAACAAATCTTCCTCCAATGGGGTCAACCTTGCTGCGATCTCTTCGCCTCGCCTTCGAACACAAAGTGCAGCGAGTTCTTTGCTCTGATTCCCCCACCAGGGGAAGCCCCCAGAGACGCTGTAGTTCATGCTTGGCCATCCGGTCTTCTGTATGCGTATCCTCCTCTTCCATTGATGACAAATTTCTTACAGAAAGCTCGTCGGTTGGGGAGCAGAGTTATCCTCATAGCCCCATTCTGGCCTCATCAAACCTGGTTCCCTTACCTGCGGTCTCATCTGGTACATCCTCCCTGGATCTTGGATCCCAATCCGGATCTGATCTCTCATCCTTTAGGATTGAAGACCCCCGACCTGGACTACCTCAAGCTCTCAGCTTGGTTGATCCAGTTCAGTTAATGGTTAGGACTCCCGGTATATCTTCCTCGGTTAAGGCCATCCTGGTGGCCGCCCATAAACAGTCTACCAGGAAAATCTACAAGAGTAAATGGAAACGTTTCTCTGTCTGGGCGGAGCACAGGAACTTGGACCCCTTCACGGCTTCCATCCCAGCAGTTCTAGACTTTTTCTCATACCTTTGATCAAGGAGCTAGTGCTTCTACTATTAAAGTTCAGTTGTAAGCTATTTCCCACTACCACGTTGGAAACAGTTCAGGGCCCCTAGCGTCCTCCAAGATATGCAAAACATTCATGAAAGGAACTTTTTTGTTAAGACCCCCTATTAAAGATGCAGTGCCTCTATGGGATCTTACCGTAGTTCTTCAAGCTCTGACTGGGCCTCCTTTTGAACCCCCGCGGCTGCAGTCATCTTAAAATATGTATCTTGGAAGACGGCCTTCCTGATTGCCATTACTTCTGCTAGAAGGATATTGGAGCATCTGAAGTAAGAACTTCATTTGTCAGCAACCTTTGGGATACGGATCCAATCTCGGATCCGAGCCGGCAACTTTTACCACAGCATAGATCCGAGCTCCTAGCTCCTCCCTTTACCCATAATCCCCTGCCAACCCTGACTGACCTCAGATCTAGTTTGCCGCGCTTCAAGCCTCCAAGCTGGATTTCGAGCTCCTGGTAGTTCAGTGAATTTTGTGAGAAAAACTTGACTTTTTTTAGTACTTTCTCTTGTGTGAGTGTGTAAGACTGTTCAGGTTCCCACTTTTATATCTTTTTTGTAGAATTTTTTGGCCTCCTGGTCTCCTTTACGCTTACCCTCCATTGCCCATGATGCTGAAACTCTTACAGAAAGCCAGTCGGCTGGGGAGCAAAATGATCCTCATTGCCCCATTCTGGCCTTGTCAGACATGGTTCCCGTACCTGTGGTCTCACCTGATTCATCCACCATGGATTCTGGATCCACTCCCGGATCTCATTACTCACCCTCTGGGTCTTCCGGCCCCCAACCTGGTCAACCTCAAGCTGACTGCTTGGTTGCTCCAGTTCCACTCCTGATAAGGACTCCCGGAATCTCCTCACCAGTCAAAGCCATCCTAGTAGCAGCACATAAACCTTCCACCAGAAGAGTCTACCGAAGTAAGTGGAAACGTTTCTCCATCTGGGCGGAGCGCCATTACTTGGATCCTTTCACGGTGCCTCTTATGTCAGTTTTGGATTTCCTAACTACCCCTTTTCATCAAGGGGCTAGCTGCTCTACAGTCAAGGTTCAACTAGCAGCGATTTCGCATTATCATGTAGGGCATGAATCAGGCCCTCTAATTACTTCCAAGCTTTGTAAAGCTTTCCTGAAGGGTACCTTCCTTCTCAGACCTCCGGTCAGGGAGGTAGTACCCCCATGGGATTTGTCTTTGGTTCTCCAAGCCTTGACTAGCCCCCCTTTCGAGCCAGTGGCTATGGTTGATCTTAAATACCTCTCTTGGAAGACGGCCTTCTTGGTGGCCATTACTTCAGCTAAAAGGGTCTCTGAACTTCAGGCTCTATGTGTTAAACCACCGTATTTAGCCTTCCATCCAGATAGAGTTTACCTCAGGATCAATCCGTCCTTTCTGCCTAAGGTATCTTCGGAAGCTAATATTAATCAATCTATTAATCTTCCCGTGTTCTTTCCCAATTACCAGAACAAAGGAGAGTACAAACTGCATTCCTTGGATGTGCACAGACAATTACGTTTTTATATTCATCGAACTGCTGGTCATAGGCAATCTGACCAGTTGTTTGTCTCCTTTGCCAAAACAAGCTTAGGCAAGTCAATTTCTAAAGTTACACTATCACGGTGGATAGCTAGTTGTATCCTCTTAGCGTATCAGAGTTCGGGAAGGCCTGCACCTCAGGGAGTCCGAGCTCATTCTACTAGGGCCGCTACTTCAAGGCTTTTAAATCTAGGGTTCCTTAGATGATATTTGTTCCAGCCACTTGGTCCTCATCTCATACCTTTATCAGCCATTACAAACTGGATGTTGTCTCCAGAGGTAGGGCATCCTTTGGCTCTGCAGTGCTCTGGAATGTTCTTCCATAAAGGCCACCCAGGATTCAGGTAGCTGGGGACTCTGTCCCAAAGGTTGCTGACAAATGAAGTTCCTACTTCAGATTAAGAAGTTATGTACTCACCATAACGTTCCATCTGAGTAGGTATCTTCATTTGTCTGCAACCATCCCCCCCCTCCTTCCCCCTGACCTATAGGATCTGTCTTGGATAAGCCCCTTCCGGGGCACAATAACAATGCTTATATCGGGCAAACTTGATCTGAGGTCAGTCAGGGTTGGCAGGGGATTATGGGTAAAGGGAGGAGCTAGGAGCTCGGATCTATGCTGTGGAAAAAGTTGCCGGCTCGGATCCAAGATCGGATCCGTATCCCAAAGGTTGCAGACAAATGAAGATACCTACTCAGATGGAACGTTATGGTGAGTACATAACTTCTTATTCATGCTCTTTGCAGTAAGTCCTCCATACATCATCTTTCATAAAGACAGGGTCTCCCTCAGGACTAATCCTTCTTTTTTGCCCAAAGTGGCTTCAGAAGCCAACATCAACCAGTCCATCAATCTACTCGTCGTCTTTCCAAATTTCCAAAACAAAGGAGAATACAGACTTCATTGTCTGGATGTTCACAGACAGTTACGTTTTTACTTAAACAGAACAGCAGATCTTCGAAAATCTGATCAACTTTTTGTTTCCTTTGCAAAATCCTGTCTGGGGAAGCCAGTCACTAAAGTAACCTTAGCTAGATGTAGTTCCCAGTGCATTCTCCTAGCATACAAAAGTTCTGGTCGTCCTGAGCCCCTGAGAGTGCGAGCCCATTCTACTCGATCTATGGCTACTTCTGCTGCTTTCTGGTCAAGGGTGTCTTTGGATGACATTTGCTCAGCAGCTACTTGGGCTTCCTCTCATACCTTTATTACACACTATAAATTGGATTTAATATCCAGAGGACGTGCATCGTTTGGCTCTGCAGTGCTCCAGAATATCCTTCCATAAGGGCCTCCCAAGTTGCTGGTAGCTGGAGACTGTCCCACAGGTTGCTGAGCATGAAGTTAACCACTTCAGATAAAGCAGTTATGTACTCACCATAACGTTCCATCTGAGTAGGTAACTTCATTTGTCTGCAACCGACCCTCCCTCCATCCCCCGGACCCTTAGTTCGTTATCAAAGGATCAGGATATGTCCTTGTTCAGTTGACATCACTGGAACATATTGTAATCCTTTCCTAGGTTATAGAATTTCCTATTGCCTTTTTTTCTGGAAAACTCGATCTGAGGGTTAGAGGGAGATGGCAGGGCATTATGGGTAGGGAAGGAGCTTGGAGCTCGGATCTTTTAGCTTGGAAAGCTGCCGGTTTGGATCCGAATCGGATGTGATACCCACAGGTTGCAGACAAATGAAGTTGCCTACTTAGATGGAACGTTATGGTGAGTACATAACTTCTTTATTGAGTTTTACTTACCATAGCTTGGTATCTCTGTTATCCTACATCTTCATTTGTCACATCCCCACCAACACCATCCCCCTGCTTTGTAGATCAGGGAGAGGAAGTTGGAGATGTTCATCGTGTTACCCTGCTGCAGTCATCACACTTGGGTTATCCTGCTGTCAGGCGGTCCCGCAGTCGGCCGGAATTCCAAAGTCTTGGTCCGGCGTCGGTTGCTGTCGCTTCTTCCCTGACATCAGTGCGCCAGGGGTATATATAATGCATCCGACGCCATTTTCTTCAGTCTTTCTTGCTGCGTGGTGCCCGAAGCAGAAGCAGTTCGCAAGTGCCGGTCGGCCGACTCCTGAGATTTTCAAACTCGAATTTCAGACCAAAGTCTTCTATAAAGCTAAGTACCCCGTTGGGGAAACTTTTCTTGCATCAGACCGATGTCAGAAAAAGTTAACAATTGTATTTCTTGTGGGAAGCAAATACCTCATAAGGATTTTCATTCTTATTGCATACCTTGCCTAGGCCCAGACCACGACGTCACTAGTTGTTTTTGTGCTAGGTTTAATAAGCGTACTATAAAAAGACGCTTTGATTTCGCATGACACTACTTCAGTAGAAAATTTAACTACACTGTGCCGTCGGAGCAACCGACTACCGGCGTGCACAAAAAATGCAAGGATAAGGACAGGCAGCCCAGGCCTAAGCCAGATTCCGAGGCCTCGGCTGGTCCGGTCTCCGGCCTTCAGTGAGGCTCCGACGCAGCCCCTGACTACCACAGATCTGGAACCCGAGACTGCTTCGGAACTTTTGGTGGAATGTACCAGGCCGACGCAGCCATCTTGTTCAGCCCCAACCGACGACACCGCTGAAAAAGATGTCGGTGCTGCAGACACCTTCGGTTTCTGAAGGCGTCTTCAGACCGACGACGCTCACCATTAAAACGTATCCTAAGACGAAGACTCCAATTAAACCTAAAAGGACTGCACTTCAGTCCCCTGTTCAAGGCCCCATGCCTAAGAAACAGATGCTCAAACTGGCTGAAGATTTGATCTCTTTAATCAGGGGTTCCCAGCCCCCTCCTGACAAAAGGCCTAGACAAGAGGAAGATTATGCATCCTCTGAACAAGTGTCCATTTCTTCAAACTCCTCTGAGGACCAAGATTATTCCTTCTCCCCTTATGAAGATTCTGATGCTGAGGATTCCATTCCATCAGCTTCTCCTCCTGAAGACTACTCCTTTGGGGAAACTTTACACACTATGAGGGAACATTTTCACTGGGAAGATCAGGACTACACTGACTCTAAGAAAAGGCTCAGAGACTTTCTTTTACTCCCCCAGCACAGACCACTTGCCATCCCACCAGTTTTAGACTTTGTGGATGATGTTTACTTAGAATCCAGTTTGAACCCAGACTCTCTACCTCCTGCTCCGGCCAAACCTGACAGATACTATAGAGTGCCTGATTCCCACAAATTTCGTTATAAAAGCCCTGTTGCTGATCCAGAGACCATCTCCCAGGGTCCCAAAGGGGCTAAGGCTTCTATGGCTAAAAATCCTGTACCCTCTGAAAGGGACTCCAGAGCACTAGACAGGTGGGAGAAAAAGGTTTACACCTCAGCCACTCTAGCTATGAGGGCACTAAATTGCCAATTTCACATGCTAAAGTATCAGCAATTTCTTATCTCTCAGTTAAAACAAAGAATGAGCACTCTCCCTCAACAGTCTGAATTGAAAGAAATGCAGGATCTGTTGCATGCAACTGAACAGGTGGGCAAACATACTTTACAATGTGGGTTTGATTCTTTGGAGGCTTCCTGCAGAGCAGCTGTCACTGGGTCTGTTATACGTAGGCATGCTTGGTTAAAGGAACAAACCCTGCCTGATCATGTTAAAGCAAAGCTTCTAGGTGCTCCCTTACAGCAGGATGTTCTTTTTGGAGTTAAAGCAGAAGTCATCTTAAAGAAAATGGAGGATTAGGCAAAATCTATGCAAACAGTCAAAGATTTCCTACAGGTACAACCCCCTCGCTTCAGCAGAAATTGGCCAACAAAAAATTGGTCCTTTCCAGCTACTGACAGACCACAGAGGGGTAAGTACAGACGTCCAAGAGGCAGAGGACAACCACAATCCCAGTACAAACCTCACCAATGGGGCACTTCAACACAGAAGGGAGGAGAAGATGGGTCCCAATCTACCAGAAGGCAAACTCAATGACTTGCACCTCCTCTGGCCAAGCAACACTCTCTTGGCAGCCCCCTTGGGAGGAAAACTCGCACTTTTTTCAGACAACTGGCACATTGTCACAAAGGACAAATGGGTCCTAGACATAATTTCATGAGGATACAGATTCCATTTTCACACCTTGCCAATGAAAAGAGGAATGCCAAACCTGCCACAAAATCAATGGGCAGAGACACAAAAACAAATTACAGCTCTCATGGACATGAGAGCCATTCAACTGGTACCTATTCAAGAGCAAGGTCAAGGATTTTACTCAAGACTCTTTCTAGTGCCCAGAAAGGACAATGCCTGGAGACCAGTTCTGGACCTTTCAATTCTAAACATCTCCTTACAAGTACCCAAATTCAAGATGCTAACACTACAGCAGCTTCTTCCCATGTTGGGCAAGGAAGCATGGGTAGTAACGTTGGACCTCAAGGAGGCATACCTGCATGTCCCTATTAGACAAAGTTGCAGAAGATACCTCCGTTTCATTGCAAGTTCAACCCATTACCAATTCTCTGCACTGCCCTTTGGCTTATCTACTGCGCCCAGAGTCTTCACAAAATGCCTGGCACCAGTAATTGCATACTGCAGACAAAGAGGAATTCAAATATACCCATGCCTGGATGATTGCCTTATCCAAGCAGAAAGCAAGGATATTCTCTTACAACATCTGGCTTTTGTAAAACATCTCCTAAGTTGCCTGGTGTACACAGTAAACGAAAAGAAGTCAAAACTAGTACCCTCACAAAATATGACATTTCTGGGTGCCAGCTTGAATACAACGGCCCAGAAGGCTTATCTGATGCCAGACAAACTACAACTGACTCAATATTTCAAAACTGTGCCGACAAAGACCCAACTAACTGCAAGAAAAATTCTGCAGGCCTTGGGCTTCATGGCATCTTGCATACTACTAATATCATTTGCAAAGCTGCATATGAGGAAATTACAGTGGTACCTAAAAAGCTTATGGTCTCAACACAGCCACAGCTTGGACACAATATCATCTCTCATTCCCTGCCTACAACAGGAGTTTCTATGGTGGTTACAGGCATGTCACCTCAACAAGGGTCAGCCTTTCACCTTGCCCCCAGCCAGGCAAACTATGACAACAGATGCATCAGACTACGCCTGGGGGGCACACATGGCAGGGCAGTGCGTTCAAGGCGTATGGACTGTAGATCAAAGGAAACTGCACATCAATCAAAAAGAGGTGCTAGCTGTACAGAATGCTCTGACAGCCTTCAAGAGTCTATTACATCCAGGACAACGTACAATAAAGACGGACAACACCACAGTAATGTGGTACATAAACAAGCAAGGGGGTACACACTCCTACCCTCTATGCAGGCAAGCAATGACCTTGTGGAACATAGCTCTGGCTTTCCAAGTTCAGTTACAAACTCAATTCCTGCCAGGAAAGAAGAACACATTGGCAGACGACCTCAGCAGAAACATCATGGATCCCCACAAGTGGAAACTGGATCCACAAGTATTTGCAATGATAACTCAAAAATGGGGCCTTCCAGACATAGACCTGTTTGCCAGTCCTCAAAACTATCAACTAACAAAATTTTGTACAAGGACATTTCACCATCAAGCTTGGAAAGTGGACGCACTCTCATTCAGTTGGAAAAACCTGACAGTATATGCCTTCCCTCCATTGCCTCTGCTCACAAAGGTACTTCTGAAAGTCAGAAAGGAGAGACCACGACTGATACTCATAGCCCCAGACTGGCCACGCCAGCACTGGTATCCACTATTGAGGAATATGGCCCAGGGCCCACCTTGGATTTTACCACAAGTTACCCATTTGCTCACCCAGCAAAACAATCAGATTCTTCACAGCCAGCTCAAAACCTTAAATCTGGCTGCATGGCAAATCACCTAAGCATCCAGCCAGCTCATCTTTCCCAAGCAGTTATGGATGTTATTCTGGAAGCTAGGAGGCCAAGCACCAGGAAGGCTTATTCGGACAAATGGAAAAGGTTTTGTGCCTGGAACCAAGCCAAAGGCCAAAACATAACTCAGCCTCACATGCCTCACATTCTACAGTATCTAACTGAGATGTTGCACAAAGGACTTTCTTTTTCTTCCATTAAAATCCATGCTTCAGCTATTTCAGCCCACTACAACACGGATCCACCATTGTTTTCGCATCCACTGCTAAGGCAGTTCCTCAGAGGGGCAAAAAAACATTAGGCCCCCCCAGGAGAGCACCTACACCTACATGGGACCTCAATTTTGTTCTGGAAAAACTTACGCTACCTCCCTTTGAACCAGCTTTCTCTGCAGAACTACAGTTCCTATCATGGAAAACTGCCCTGCTGCTAGCAATAACTTCAGCTAGAAGGGTATCAGAGCTTCAGGCAATAATGACAGTGGAACCTTTCCTCATTTTCCATCAAGACAGAGTTTCTCTACGAACTAATCCTTCCTTCATGCCTAAGGTGGTTTCCAGTGTGGCATTAAATCAAACCATCCACTTACCCACCTTCTTCCCTAATCCACAGAACAAAGGAGAGAGACTCCTGCATTCCTTGGACATTCACAGACAACTTCGTTACTACTTGGATAAAACTAAGGCTTTCAGAAAATCTGACCAGCTCTTTGTATCCTATGCTACAGCTGCACAAGGGAAGGCTATATCAAAACAAACCATTTCCAAATGGATAGGACATTGCATTCATTTCTGCTATACCCACCATGGAAAACCAGTTCCTGCTACCATTAGCCCCCATTCTACCAGGGCAATGGCTACATCTACAGCCTTCCTCAGGGGGGGTTCCAACCAAGGAGATTTTGGAAGCTGCAACTTGGAGTTCAGTACACACCTTTACCAAACACTATCATTTACCACTTTACTCTAAGACTAGGGCGGGCTTCACTACTGGAGTTCTGCAGGGCCTTCTAGCCTCCACTAACCCTCTATGGCTCCTCCACCCATCCTTAGCTTTGGGATTCTACCCAAGTGTGATGACTGCAGCAGGGTAACACGATGAACATAGTACAGTTTTGTACCTACCATAAATGTAGATGTTCGAGTGTACACCCTGCTGCAGTCCAGGTTACCCTCCCTCCATCCCCTCTGATCTAACTGGCTCAATCTCTACAATGCCTTCCTGATGTATTTGCTTATAGCTGGAGGGATTTTGTGTTTGTGCAAAATGAACTCAATTTGGTACTAATTACTGACCACCTTTTTGGGGGCACTTGACATCTGGGGCAAGAAAAACTGAAGAAAATGGCGTCGGATGCATTATATATACCCCTGGCGCACTGACGTCAGGGAAGAAGCGACAGCAACCGACGCCGGACCAAGAGTTTGGAATTCAGACCAACTGCGGGACCGCCTGACGGCAGGATAACCCAAGTGTGATGACCGCAGCAGGGTGTACACTCGAACATCTACATTTATGGTAGGTACAAAACTGTACTTTTCCCTCCAGTCTTGTGGGAGTAGTCTTTAGGTGAATTGCAGCAAACCTGATCTTGGGGGGGGGGGGGGTCAGAGGACAGCAGGGCATCATGGGAGAGGGAGGAGCTAGACCCTTGGATCCATCTGTAGTGTGTTGCCGGCCCGGATCCGATATCAGATCGTAGACCCTATGGTGATGAATGATGATGTAGGATAACACTGATGCCAAGTTATGGTAAGTACATAATTCTTATTTTAGTTAGTGGAAAGTAGAAAAGGTTGCCTCCAAACTTAGCTTTTTCCAAGAATAACAACCAGACATCATATAGAGTTGTTGATATTTCAGAATTTTTATGAAAAGCTGTATAAAACAGTGGAATAGCGAAACCATGAAAGGGTAAAAAAGAAATATTTATGGAAGACTTGGAGGAAGATGAGACTTAACAATTAATAACAAAGACAGCAAGAGGTGGGATAAAAATGAGATTGTATAATGAATTAACAGGAAAGCGTCCATAAATAGACCGTATTCCTGCAGAGGTTTGAAAATTAGAATGGAAGAACGTGATAAAGATCTGGAGGGTTTTGTTTAACAGTATTGAAAATGGGGTGGAAGTAATAACTTAGAAAAAAGCTGTGGTGGCTGTATTACCTGAAGAGGGTAAAGACCCTACAGACTCAGTTTCACATACACCCATTTCAATTTTAAACCATGATTGTAAAGTGTTTGTACTACCTAAGAGAATGCTAAAGGTGTTGCAAAAATTGTTAGATGTGAATCTCTCTGGTTTTGTGGAGGGGAGGCAAACATTTGACACAATTTCTGGAGGGAAGCAGAATGTGTGTGTGTGTGTGTGTGTGTGTATATATATATATATATATATATATATATATATATATAGAGAGAGAGAGAGAGATATGTGTGCTCCTACTGCTTGTGGGTTTTGATGCAGCTAGAGCATTCAGTAGAGTCAAATGGAATTTTATGAGAAAAGTAATGGAAGTATCTGCATTCCCTGATAGAATTGTACGTTTAAGAGGATGTACGAAGAATTGAAGTCAAGAATTAAGGTGGGAGGGCTCCTCTCCAATAAGGTATGAACAGAGAAACCAGGCAAGGGGGGTGTTAACTTTCCCATTTATTTGCTTTATGTCTAGAGTCTGTCAAGTAAGACACTCCCATCTTCAAGGATATATCTGGTATGTTACTCAAGAAAAAATAGCTTTAGTTGCAGCTGGAATTATATGATAAATCCAGAAAAGGACATTTTTGGCGTTTTGGATTATTTTGAGACCATCTCAAATTAATGAAGATTAAAGCTGTAGTGATAAACTGTTTACCCGCACATGTATTGGTTTAGCAATACCCATGTTTATTGGGACATATAATATGAGAAGTATTTAGGAGTAGGTATTACACAGAATTCTGTTATGGCAGTTACAGATCTGTGAGAAGAAATAAAATACTGAGAAACAGGGACCTCTTGATTATGGATAGTAAGAGAATCAGCAATGAAAAAATGTTTTAGTCCCTTTAAAGATATGCCTGACTTTTATATAAAATTATTAATCAAAGGAGAAGTTGTAAACTATAATAAGTGCAGAGTTGAAGGAATTCAATTGCAAGAGGAAGATGGTAGCAGTAAAGTGGAGTAAGTTGATCCTTCTCATAGAACAAGGTGGTTTAGGATTACTTTGTTTGAATGGATACTTTAGAGCTACATAGTCTAGGTCCATGTACGTAACACAAGGAGACGGTTATAAATCAAACTGTAAAGGGATAATGAAATGGAGGAAGTTTGAGAAATGATGGTAGGATTTTGGATGCTGATCCTTTAGGAGAATAACTGTGATAATAAAGTAACAGCAAGTATTGCAAGAACTAATCTCACATGGGAATGGAGAAAGGCAATTTTGCCAGTAGTGATGACTGGGATATAGCAAGAAGCCAAGAGGGGGCTGGAATTTACTGAAGAAAATTGGCCAAGGAACCAGGGTATTTGGAGCAGTAACTGGAGAGTTAAAGGTAATGAGTGGGATGAGGCCAAACAGATGTGGGGATTGCGGGTAATAGAGTACCTTCCCCTACCTGGGACTGATATCAGAGTAAAGGCAAAGTGGGTATACCAAGTGAAAAATCAGCTGTGGTATAGTTTTTAGTTAAATCTGGAACAGGAGCTACTGCTAAGGAGTAATTAGTAGGGCATATAAAATACCACATAACTGTAAAAATGAATCAGTGGAGGTTAAAAAGGATTGTGAGGAGACACTGGAAAGGCATTTTACAGTGGACAGTGGGATGACATCTCTGTGGCTCCCAAGTCTGCAACAAAGTTCAGAAGATTAGCATTTTTGCTTGGAACTGTTTATATAGATATATATTTTTTTTTTACTCCAAGAAGACTTCAGAGATGTTTTCCTCGGGTAAATACAAATGGTGAAGTTGTGATGGAAAAGAGAGTTTACTGGAGCATGTTTGGGAATGTAACAAGTTGGCAGATTTTAAAAATTCCCTGGAGTTTAGTCTGATAAATGTTGGGGGAACAAATGGCTGTAACTAAGGAAATTATACTTTTGAACTTGGGATCTGAATTGGCTAGACATAGTTGAGCCTTATTAAGTATAATTCTATTGGCTGCCAAAAAAAACAGTTGCTAGAAAATTGAAATCTAAACCAGCTGCATTGAAGTACTGAATGTTGTAAAAGAGATGCAAGAACTTGGCAGTGGGATCTTTAGAAAAGGGAAGGAGCAAATTACATAGAAGTAAATGGGATCTGTGGGAACAATACACGTGGAATAGTAATTAGAAGGAGGGGTAAGATTTAAGGGAAGGCAGAAGTTAAGCAATTTATGTAATGAACTGATTGACAGTTGTTTTAAAGAAAGAAAACAATGTATGCAAATGGAAAAATGTTAATGCATTTTGTTTTCTTTTCAATTAATGTGTGTCCCTGTGTTGTACGTGATGAATTAAAGTAGGTGTTTAAAAGGATCTCTTAAGCTCCTTAGGTTGAATATATAAATACATACCTGAATAATCCTCCTTCCCGTCTGATAACCCATTACTACTACAAATGTACTGTTATATTTTTTCCATTTATACGTTGGTGGTGCTGCGGTAGCGTTGTCACCTCACAGTAAGACGCTGTCTGGTTCGAATCTCAGTTAGAGCATTTTCTGCATGGAGACATGCGTGAATGGGCATGCCTTCGTTGAAGGTTGTGCGTCAGGGCTGGTAACTCGGCACGTAAAAATCAACTACCAATCAGCAGACCGGAGTTCCGCTGTGGCGACCCCTAACCGGGAAAAGCCGAAAGACACACACATTACTATTAATGCCCTTCTGGTATCAGTAGTAGTATTGCATGTTTCCTTTGTCACTGATAAGCTGTTGAATGTCTGCTTTGAAATCCCTTCATTGGCAAATTCACATGCTCGCTTATATCCAAATGTGTCTCGTAACATTATTTGTTCCCCTTATATCTTTATATAATTCAATGCTGTTTCCTTTTTTTAATCCTGGAAAGCCCTTTCCATTATATGATGATATGGGCAGTTTGCCATTATGATGGAAGGCTGCTATTCTCATATATTGTACATGACCATTTTTTGAATGTATACTTCCTGCTTTAGGCTTGCATGGACACAGTAATCTTTGGCATGCTGATCTCGTGTAGTTGCTTTTTCTTTTTTTTTTTTTTTTTTTTTTTTTTTGTTTTTTTTTTTTTTTTTAAGTATTTTTGCTTCATTGAAAACAAAAAATAAAATGTACAACTTCAAAAAAAAAAAGTATGAAGTTTACCTCTCCATATAGAAACAGTTGATGCAAACTGACAGCTGAACCCACTGATGGTTACGTATTATAAAGTTGAGGTTATTCATGCTGAAGTGCATGTTGCAGCCTGTGTTCCCACTTACTCTTGACTGCTGTCTTTTTATTTTAAATCTCTGTTCCCCTCCTAGATGTGGAATCAGCTTGCATGCTTTCAGTAAACATTAACTTTTAACCCTAAGAAAAAGTCCAATGGCTTCCTTTAAAAATGTGAGTTGTCCACTGTTATAGTAAATGCAGTAAAGTACTACAGTTGCTGGAGAGACAGATTCATGTATAACTTCATCACTTCCAGACTTCATTTATGTTTCACTGAACTGCTTGCCAGTGTACCTTTAAATGTTAAATACACTGTACCGCATTCATTTCACTTGGCACAGTGTTCAGATTTCTCATAGTTAATTGCCTTCCCCTACAAACTTCTTATCTCCAAGTAAAAACAGTTGGTAATGAAAGAAGAAACAATAGCTAGTAACCTTTCATAGGCATGAAAAGATCTTCATAAATTTCACTTAGAACACTCTTCAGACAATTTAGGATTGACTGCACGTGTAGACTTTCTCTCACACTTAGAGCATTTGATAATTGAAGAAAGATTAATGACTTTTAAGTATTCAAGGAAGAACTACATTTCCATATATTTCATCATATTGTCTTGTATACCAAGCCTATTTTCTTCATAAATGTTATCTATAGCTCAATCTAAGGAAATTAGACATCCACCCCTGAAAAAATGGGAAGTTTTCTGCTGAACTAGAAAAATTGGAAGGAACAGACTGCATTAATTTTATGAAAGCAAACAAGTAAGCTACTGGACTTGTGTACCACAGCAGGATTTGTTAATTGAGAGAGCACATTGTGTTTGTGCCTGAGGTATAGCCATGAGAAAGTAGCCAAGGCTTTTAATTAGTAAAAATGCAGTTATAACAGTAGACAAAGGTAGTCTTGACAAAACTGTGGAAGAATGGAAAAGTGTTGAACATTGGGGACACCAGTGTGTTTGTGGAAAGTGATTGACCATGTACACCAGGCAGAAGAGAAGCAGATTTATTCCAGCATTTAGGGGATGTCGAGAAGAGGTGAAAGATTAAAGTTGGTATATACAGCTGTGTTCAGAATATTTTTCTTGTAGTCTCAAATACATTCTTCTGTGTAAAGCAGACTTAGGACAAAATAAGAGTATAACTAACAAAGAGTGAGTCAGGAAGCTGAAAGGGATTCTGTTTCTCAATTCTGTGACAGTAACAAAGCCCATATATAGGCTTTGCTAGTGATACCTTTTCCATTGTTATAAAGGAAATTACTTGAGTGGCAGAGAAAAGCCCGGGAGCTGACTAGAGGAATCGAGTTCTTTTTATATGAATAAAGCATAAACCTCCACTTTAATGTTTAAGGACACAGGACATTGAAGGGACTAAGGAAATCCATTGTTAAAGTTTTTGTTCTTGTTAATATTTGTATTAAAATGTGATGTAAATTGCATGTTGTATTGTAAAGCATTTCTATATAGTATATAGTTAGCGATGTTTTAAGTGAGCTTTGGAGAGTTTTATCAGTATCTGCTGTTAAACCTAGTGATATTATAGTAAGAAAGTACTTTTTCTCAATTGTAATGTGTCCAGGTTTTGTACTTGATAAAAGCTGGAAAGAATGTTAAAGTTAATATAATGTGATCTTTGGCTGCTCTGGGTGTGACAATATGAAGTAGTTCCAGCTTTGCCAGAGAGAGTAGGGCTGTGCATGTGTAACATATGCCAGCATAGCTAACTGGAGTTTTGTAAAGAATTTTGTCATTTTAATATCAAATTGATTTGTACAGATACTTGTGTTAAATGTATTTGTAAAGGTGCTTGTGTTAAAAATGCATTAACAGTGGGTCCTGCTTGACAGAAAAATATACATATATGTTACGCTGTGTTGTAGTAACAGCTGAAATGTTTGTGTGTTCGAGGATGCTGGTAGGGAAGGGGTTAAGCTCAGCCCTGGTTACCTTAGGAAAAATAGCTTGAGGTTAAATGGCTTCGTTTAGGACATAAAGATTTTATCTCATAGGCCTGAATGCAGGCAGAGATGTAATGTCTGGTCTAGGATCCTGCTCTTATTGTCCTTAGTGGTGAACTAATTGCTACCCTGGGGTGCCAGAGAATGGCTGGTTAGTCTCTACAAGAAGGATGAAAGTATTGGACTTGTTTTACAGTCTCCTGATGCCTTAGCAAAGTTCTAGGTGTGTATTGTGACACACCAATGCTAGATTCTGGTTCAACTTCTAGTCATGGGGGTAGCGTGGGAACCACAGAATCAGGTGACCAGATGTGATGTCATTCTATAGCCATCACTGAAATTATTTTAGATATTAGTGACAGGTGTGATAGAGACGCTCAGCACTCTTGTTATTGGAACTGACAGCAAGACACTCATCCACTTAATCTTGCCTTGCTTTAGTAAGTAATCAGGGAATTGTAATTATTCAGTCAGGAAAATAGTGAGCTTTGCTAAAAGTATTGTTTTTCTGTATATGTCTGAATCTTTCCATCTGTGTTTTTATATTTCCTGTGAATTGTAAGTCTGGTGTATGTTGTAAATAGATATTCAGTATTTTTGTGTGTTCTATTTATTTGTCAAATGTATCTCTACCTTTTATTATGGCTGGCGTTTTAGAAAATAGTTTAACCTTTGAGAAAATTGCATTTATTTGGTGGCACTGTGGGCTTCATGCTCCTGAAAGTCTTGCTGTTGGCCAAACATTACCATTTGTTATAGATATTCATTTTACTAAGAGTAATTGGGTACCTTGATAAGAGCCTTAAAGTAGCTGGCTGGTGGCAGTGAAGCTACCTTATAGTCTGGGCAGAGGGGGCATAGCTGGTAAATCTTTGCCAACCTTTCCCAGGTGTGTGTGTGTTTGTGTTTGTGTGTGTGTAAATCAAATCTCAGAGTGTGCTTGTCAGTTGCTTGAAACAGGGATACCGAGCTCTGGTTTCTGCAGAGAGAAAGATGGAGACTTATTTTAGGCCTAGAGAGGAATTCTAACCCCAGGTCTGAAGTGTGCTCTTAAGGCAAATTGTGTTTGGCGCAGAGAGCTTTATCTGAAAATAGTATGTGTATCTGTTTTTGTTCTAAGTGAACGTTCCCCACCAGTGTCAGTAGTGAGGATTGAGGCTCCTTGATTACTGGCCCAGCGGAGAGATGTCACAGGGGGTATAAAATGCATTGCTAATATTGTATGTAGATTTAAGAGAATTCCCATGTTTGTAGAGGTGGATCTCTATAATGTAAACTTAGCATGTTTGTCTGCATAAGTCTTTGTTAGCAAATGTGCTGCAAAAGCACAAGAAAACAAACTGGTAATTTGTTCTTGTTTTTGCAGAATTCCTAATTGTTTCCATTAATGATTTTACTTGAAAACAAGACATTTGCATCTGGAAGCAATTAATTATGAAAGGTCTGAACAGTGTTAATTGAGTGAAATGTACAAAGTGTAGTATAACTGGCTTTTAAAGAGAACTTGGCAAGTCGTTCATTGAAAATAAATGTTTCAAACTGTGTGAAATGAATAGTTATGCATATAGTTGCTTCCCCAGCAGCCTTAGTACTTTAATGCATTAACTGTAATAGTGCAAAATTTACTTTATTTAAAGGTAGCTAGTATGCTTTTTCTTGAGCCTTAAAGTTAAAGTATATCGAATGCATACGGGTTTGTTTTCAACATCGAGGGGGTGACAGCCCCATGTGGGAACACAGGCTCTAACATGCGCTTCAGTGTGGTTAACACTTTAGGTAATTAGGGTAATGCTGGTGGGTGCAGCCATCTGGGAAAACTCTTCTCTGGAGGGGTAACTTCCTTTTTGAGCATGTGAATCTGACAAAAGAAGGGATTTCAGGATGGACTTTCAGTAAAGTGTCAGGAACAAAGGGAGGAGGAGTACTACTGATTACAAGAGTCTCCAATAGTGACTAGGGAAAAAGACAACTAATGGATTTTGTGATAAGGAGTTATTAGCAGGAGAAAATGATTTACACCGACATATAGTTTATATTCCACCTAAGGAGAAATATGTTTTCACCAGGAAACATTTTTGTTTCTGGGTGGGGACTGGAACCTGATTCGCAGTAGTGAGAATGTATCAGGAAGGCCTCAAAAGGAAAATATCAAAAAAGTTAATAACTTTTTGAAGATTTGTATGAGGATGTTTGGTGTGGAAGATGTGAATTTAGTAGCAAGAACTCAAACATAATTCACGTATTTTTTTTAATTTTATTTGACATTTGATTACCAGTAAAGTCCAATTTTCAGTAGAGGCCCATGGGAGAAAAACTGCTAAGTATTACAAAACATTTTAAAAACAATTTTATAATCTTCAGAAATTAAAAAAAAACAGACATAAAATGAAAACATCAGTTAAAAATCGATAATGGATATATGACAGTGATTTAAAGAAATTTTAGCCAGCTTATACTGAAATTAAAGGTGTAATAAACAGGAACTGCAGTATGAAGTGAGAGAAGAGCAGGCTTATGGTAGATTTAGAGAGAGTGAGAGTAGAGATATTGACAGAAGCCTGAGTACTGGCTTCGTCCCAGCTGAGTGGAGGACAGCCACTGTCTACCCTTTTACAAAGGTGGAGCATCCACCGATCCGGAAAATTATAGACCCATCAGCTTAACTAGCCTGATCTGCAAGGCCATGCAATGGGTTATCATAGACCTCATTAACAAGGACATTGGCAACCTACAAACACTTGATCCCACACAGTTTGGCTTTGTCAGGGGGAGCTCATGTCTGCTAAATTTGGTCAACAACTTTGAGATGGTCACCAAAGTCATGGACAAGGGGAAGATGATGCACACCCGCCTACCTTGACCTGGCCAAAGCCTTTGACACTATTCCCCACTTGCTCATAATAGATAAACTATCTCAACTAGGCATAAATCCATATGTTACCAGATGGGTAGCAAACTGGCTCACTGATAGAACCCATGTAGTCAAAATAGGAGAAGCCACCTCGAGCAGTAGACCCGTAGCAAGTGGCGTACCCCAGGGTTCAGTCTTGGGGCCTCTGTTGTTTGGGATATACTTTTCTGACGTGCAGGCCAAAACCAGCGGGCTACAGCTGACCAAGTTTGCAGATGATTGCAAGCTGGGTGCTTTCATCAATTCCCATAGTGATGTGGACATCCTTCAAGAGGGTCTCAGTCAGACAAATGACTGGGGCCAGAAACATGGCCTCAAACTGATTACCAAAAAATGCATCATTATCCCCTTTGGGGGAAGTGAAGTCCCCACAAATTATCACAATAATAACGTCCTAAGTACGCAATCAGTCGTGAGGGATTTGGGCACCCAGGTTGATAGCAACCTGACTTTTGACCACCATGTTGCTTTCTTTGTGCGGAAAGCCTTCTACATGGCCCACTTCATAAGTAAGGGTATCTCCTCCAGGGACAAGGAGGTCATAACATCCCTGTATTCTTCCCTTATAAGGCCCATTATTGAGTACAATGCTCCTTTTGGCATGTACCTTGCAAACCACATGCAGCAGGTGGAGAGACCACAGAGATTCCTCACCAGAAGAATCCAGGGCCTCAAACATCTACCATGCACAGGCTAAAAGCCCTAACCCTCTACTCAGTTTCATACAGACTCCTTAGAGAGGATAGCTGGCATACAAAGGCGATCATGGACTCCACCTTGATGGGACTGCTGCATATCCACAAGTCAAGCTCAACTCGAGTAACCCGCATACTGTGCCTCAACCTGGTCTGTGACATCAACAAGACTTGTTGGCGCAACAGATTTGTGTCCCAGAGACTCCCCCATCTATGGAATTGACTCACTCTCCACATCAAGCAGAGTACCTTTTTACCCCTTTTTAAGCGCAACCTGGATAACTGGATGGGAAGCAGAACATATAACCCTGGGATTCCACTCATGTGCATGCTGGACAGGGGCTTTGCGTGCTGATTTGTCTAAACCTGGGCTAAACTCTTGGCTAGGCTTATAAGGACCCAAGGGTCAATAGCCTAGTAACCTCCTATGATTCTGTAAGTAAGGGAGTGGGTGAAGAAGCAGAGAGAGTAAGTGCTGGGTATGCATAGGTACTTATTCAAATTTAGGGATATAGGTTCACAGGTGTGTACTAGGCTAATGGCCCTGGAGCCTTTACAAACCTAGCCCATAGGATTACCCTGGCATCATGCCACCGAACATTAGATGGTCTTCATGTTTCACTGTTGCAGTCATCACCTGTGGGTTATCCCTGCTGTGGTAGCCCTCAGCCGTCCCGAAACCAGAGCCAGTGTTTTTCTGCCTCAGTTCATCAGTGCTATAAAGGAAGGCACCCGATGTCATTACATCAGTCTTTCTTGCCGTGGAGCCCGTAGCAGAAGCAGTTCACAAGTGTGCCGGTTGGTCGCTACCAGAGTTCGAATTACAGCTGAAAACGTCTAAAGCTAAGTACCTCATTGGGGATCCTTTTTTCTTGCACTAACCGATGTCTGAAAAAGTTAACAATTGTCTCGCCTGTGGAAAGCAAATACCACACCGAGACTTCCATTCATACTGCCTCACTTGTTTATGCCCAGACCACAATGTCCCCCGTTCCCGGTTATGTGCTCTCTCTAACGCGAGAACCATTCGTCGTAGAGCTCTTTTTGTAGCCAGGTATTTTAGTCTTCCATCTTCGTATTCCGAAATGGCATCCGTCAGCCAACAATCCATAGACATTCCAAAAAAAAAAGTAAGGATAAAGATAGAGACAGACCACACAAGGCTAAGCCTTCCGATGACTCTACCACTGAGCAGGTCATTTCTCCAGAATTCAGTGAGGCGCCTTCGCAGCCTCTGATGCCCGATTCGATACCTTCGCAGGCCTCTACTGAGACCCTTTTGGAGTCTGGTATGCCGCAGAAATCTTCGTCTTCCTAGTCTTTGGTTGTCTCTGCCTTGGTTAGGTCCGGAGCTGAGATACAGGCACTGGCTTCTGAGGAGATCTTTTGCACTACCGAATCTAGACAAAAACGGACGTCTTCTCCTCTGAGTACAGTTTCTATCAGACCAATGGATACTCTTAAGCCTAGAGGCAAGGCCACTCCTAAGAAAACTACCTCTAGCCACCATTTTACCACTGCTCCACCACCCCAAGCTCAAATGCCTAAAATGGCAGAGGATCTTATCACCCTTATCAGGGGTAGTCAGGCCGCACCTTCTAAAAGGAAAAGAGACCCTTCCCCTGAAATACTGACAGAGCAGGATTCTGATGTCTGATTATTCAGATTTTGAAGAGGAACAAACTCTTACTGCTTATGAGGATTCAGATGCAGAGGAATCAATTCCTTCTGCCTCCCCACCAGAAGATTTTTCCTTTGGGGAAACACTTCACACCCTCAGGAAACAATTCCACTGGGAATCCCAGGACTTTCCTCAGTCTAAGAAGAGACTAAGAGAGTTTCTAGACCTGCCCCAGCACAGACCCTTGGCCGCCACCACCCCCCCCCCCATCTTAGAGGTGGTTGATGATGTCTTCCATGAATCTAGCTTAACTCCTGACACCCTCCCACCTGCTCTCAGAAAACCTGACAGGTATTACAGAGTACTGGATTCTTACAAATACTTGTACAGAAATCCTGCTGCAGACCCGAAGGTCATTACACAGGGACCAAAAGGAGTTAAGGCTAGTTCTGCAAAGAATTGTACTGCTTCTGACAAGGACTCCAGAGCTCCGGACAAATGGGGTAAAAAAGTATACACCTCTGCAACCTTCGCTATCGGAGCACTCAGCTGTCAGTTCCACATATTAAAATATCAACAACACACTTTGGAACTATTAAAACAAAAGATTTCTACCTTTCCTGACTGTGCCAATTCGAAAGAGCTAGCAGATTTACTGCACTCTACTTGTCAAGTGGCTAAACACATTACACTGTGGATAGGATGCCCTAGAAGCCTCAAGCAGGGCAGCAGTGTTAGGATCTGTGATTAGGAGACATGCATGGTTGAAGGAACAACCTCTCCCTGATCATGTCATATCTAAATTACTTGATGCACCATTGGATAAGGACCACTTGTTTGGAGAAAAAGCAGAAGAGGTGCTTAAAAAAATGTAAGACAAAGCAAAATGTATGCAAATAGTAAAAGATTTCCTTCAGCTACAACTGCCTAGTAGATTCAGCAGGAATTTTCCCTCAAAACACTGGTCCTTTCCTGCACCTAGCAGACAGGGGGCAAGGTAAGCCCCACAGGCACAGTCCACCCAGACTCCTATACCAGGGACAGCAGCGAACCAAACAGTGGACCACTTCCACTCCAAAGGCAGGGATTTCTAAGCCATCCCCCTATGGCAAAAACACTCAATGACTCCCTCTCCCCCCTCTGCCTCTTTTCACTCACCAAAAACTAGGAGGAAGGCTCTCCCTCTGCAAAGAGAAGTGGCTTTGTGTAACAAAGGACCAATGGGTCTTAAAGATAATTTCTCAGGGATACAAATTCTCCTTCAACGAACTCCCAATTCCAAGAGGTACCCAGACTTACCTCCAAATCAGTGGGCAGAGACATTGAAACAAGTCCAAACTCTCATATCCCCCAAATTCAAAATGCTAACTTTGCAGCAGCTGCTTCCTATACTGACAAAAAATGCTTGGTTAGTTACCCTAGATCTAAAAGATGCCTACCTCCACATCCCCATAAGGGAATCCTGCAGAAAATTCCTTCGCTTAAGAGCAGGCTCACAACACATTCAGTCCTCTGCGCTACCCTTTGGCTTATCTTCTGCTCCCAGGGTATTCACCAAATGCTTAGCCCTGGCCATAGCCTTTTGCAGACAGAAAAATATACAAATTTATCTTTATCTGGACAACTGCCTCATTCATGCAGATTGCAAAGAAAAACTCCTCAAGGACCTCCTCTTTGTCAAAATTCTCCTAACCTCCTTAGGGTACACCATCACAGAGAAGAAATCAAGGCAAACACCCTCCAGGAAGATCATTTTCTTGGGGGCACTGCTAGACACAGCATCCCAAATGGCCTTCCTATCGCCATAAAAACAGAGCTTCCTGCCTTATTTTACCCAGCTGGCTTCCAGAAGTCACCTCACTGCAAGGAAGTTCCTACAAGCCTTGGGGTACATGGCATCTTGCATCCTAATTCCTCTGGCTAGGCTTCACATGAGAAAACTTCAATGGTATCTAAAGAACGTTTGGTGTCAGCACTCAATCTGTAGAGACCTCTCTATTTCTGATCCCCTGTATAAGGCCCGAGTTTCTCTGGTGGGCAGGGGCCTGTGCCCAGAACAAGGGTCTTCCCTTCACCGTCTGCCCAACCAGGCAAACCATTACCACCGACGCCTCAGACATAGCTTGGGGCGCTCACCTAGAAGACAGGTGCACCCAAGGTCTTTGGGATGCCCAGCACCTTCCCTTATACATCAACCAGAAGGAAATGATGGCAGTACAAAAGGCTCTGACATCCTTCAAACCCCATCTCAAGCCAGGGGTTCACCTTATCAAAACGGACAACACCACAGTAATGTGGTAAATCAACAAACAGGGAGGGACCCAATCTTACCCTCTGTGCAGGCTAGCCATAAACCTCTGGCTAACAGCCTCTTCCATGGGACTTCACCTAATAGCACAGTACCTACCAGGGATCAGCAACACCCTGGCAGACCACTTAAGCAGAAACCTACTGGACCCCCACGAATGGCAGCTCCACAGAAAAATCTTTTTGCAAATCAGTCTGGCATGAGGGACTCTGGAGGTGGATCTCTCTGCTTCGTATCCCAACCACCAGCTGAAAAAATTCTGTACCAGGGAGCATCACCACCTAGCGTGGAAGGTGGATGCCTTGACCTTCTCCTGCAACACCCTCTTTGTGTATGCATTCCCTTCTCTGCCTCTTATCCTCAAGGTACTGATCAAAATAAGGGAGGAGAGACCAAAGGCCATCCTCATTGCTCCAGACTGGCCCAGACAACATTGGTACCCCTTACTGCACAGCCTGACCTTACAGCCTCCCAGGCAGCTTCCCCTGATCTCAGACCTCTTAACTCGTGGGGGGGGGGGGAGTGTTGCACCCGGACTTGTAGACTCTCAAACTATCAGCATGGCTAATACTCTAAAGGCAAACAAAAGGGGCCCCTATTAAGCAAACACGTCGTAGACATTATCACAGAGGCCAGAAGCCCCAGCACCAGAAAATCTTATGCAGGAAAATGGAAAAGAATTTGCTCTTGGAACCAGTCTAGAGGGGGCAATAACCTCACAACCTTCCATCCCTCTTATCCTGGACTACCTAGCGGAGCTACTTAATAGTGGCCTCTCCTTTTCCTTTATTAAAATCCACGCCTCAGCAATTTCAGCTCATTTTGGTACAGAACAGTCCCTGTTTTCCCATCCTTTGATTAAACAATTCCTCAGAGGGGCTTCTAATATCAGACCTCCCAGGCGGCCACCCACTCCAGCCTGGGACCTGAATTATGTTTTGGAAAAACTAACTTTACCACCCTTCGAACCTGCTGCTTCAGCAGAGCTAAGATACTTCTCCTGGAAGACTGCTTTTCTCCTAGCTGTCACTTCAGCCAGAATGGTTTCAGAGCTACAGGCACTGATGGCCATTGATCCCTTCATCATCTTCCATGCAGACAGGGTCTCCCTGAGGACCAGTACCTCCTCTGTGCCCAAGGTGGTATCTGATGTAACTCTCAAAAAGGCCATACATCTACCTACCTTCTTTCCTAATCCTCAAAACAAGGGGGAAAGAATTCTGCACTCACTAGGCCTGCACAGACTTCTCAGATAATTATCTGGACCATACTAAACCCTTCAAGAAAACAGACCAACTACTTGTCAGCTTTGCCCCGGGGCGGAGGGGAAGCCCATTTCCAAACAGACAATTTCCAAATTGATATCACACTGTATCCATTTTTGCTACAGTTTGCATGGGAACCCTCCCCCCGGTCTATTCAAACCCATTCCACTAGGGTAGCCCCCCCACCACCACAGCATTCCTCAGATGAGTTCCCACCAGGGACATCCTGGAAGCTGTCACCTTTACCAAGCATTACCACCTACCTCTATTTTCTAAGGCTAGGGCAGGGTTTGCCTCTGCAGTTCTACAGGGCATGCTGACCCACTCCTGGGTCTCTTACTAATCCTGCCACCCCTCTCCTCAGCTTTGGGAATCTTCCCACAGGTGATGACTGCAACAGTGAAACACGAAGAACATAGTACAGTTGTGTACACTTACCATAAATGTAGATGTTCAAGTATGTTCACTGTTGCAGTCCTGGTTTCCCACCCTCCTCCCCCCTTATATCTTCTTTCTTTAGGGATCCATAAGATGTGAAGTTGTTCAGTCTCGCTATTTATTCTTACAAATGGAGAGTCGGATGCTTTACAAGCTGAAGATCTCAGAGTAGCTTGAGACTAGGTCTCTATCCCATGATGCTCTATGTCCTACCTCAACTCTAGTTTGCCATTGCAACAGATCGGAGGTCGTTTGGAGAACTTGGGACAGTTATTTTATATTTACCTTTCTTTTAGCTATTTTTTTGCTGATAATTACTAAAATATACTAAATCTTTATATTTGTACTTTTGAGCTGCTTAGCCTTAGAATACTTTATTTAGAGTTGACAAGTTTCGTCTTTTTTTTTTTTTTTTCAGAGCGATTACTCTTAGGCCTTTGGCCGTTCCTTAGTTTAACCCTATCCACTTATACTACTGATAAACGGTTTAGTGTTATACATATTTATAGTGTGTTTTAGTACCATTAGAGTGTGAGTGTGCAGTGATGTTAGTGGGATATATATATATATATATATATATATATATATATATATATATATATATATATATATATATATATATATATATATATATATATATATACTCCTTGTGGATTATAGTTGTTCAGGGATCTGAGAACTTACAACTGTTTGTAACTTTAGACTTGCAGTAAATTTTTTTTTCTTCCTGTGTATGATGTCTGACCATAAAGAAAAGCAGAAATCTGGCTTCAAAAAGTGTCCAAAATGCAGGCAGAAGATGTCTATTACAGATGCCCATGTGAACTGTTTGTTTGGGGCTTGTTCACCTCCAGAAAGATTGCTTTACCTGCCATTCCTTCAGTATTAGGGTCTTACTGGAGAGACGAAGGAAGCTGGTAGGTGGAGGCTTATTGAAGCCAGATTTCCAGCAGTCCTTGGACAAGGCTGACCAGACCTCCAAGTCTTCGAAGGGGTTGAAGTCTTTTAAGGCGTCTTCAGAGCCCAAGTCATCGGCTCCAAGCCTTGCTGTTAAGGTGCAGTCGCCGGCTCCGCAGTCTTCGGAGCCGTGCACCGAGCAAGTTTTTTCGGAGCCGGTTCCCAGTCTTGGAGCCAGTCTCCTAAACTTTGAGGTCGCCTATCCTTCAGTCAGTGGCGTCTTCGGTTCCTTCGACTTCTTTGAGGACCCTCTCTGATGTGGATGTGGACCTGGTGGTGCAGAGGCTCCTCGAGAACCCAGCACTTGCTAAATTATCTGCCTCGACCAAACCGGCCTTGGGGCCTACAACCATGCCACCTTCTGTGACTACTACTCCGAGCCAAGCAGGGCTTTCTGAGCCAGGGGAGGATGATCTGATGATTGTGGAGCCTTTAGAGTCGAGGCCTGTTCCAGTGCCCACGGCTCTGTCAACCCTGACTTCTTCGGTTCCATTGGAAGAGTCTAGGAGCCAGCACACTCTCATTGGTTCCGGAGGGGAGAGTCGAACTGATGCGTCAGTTCCGACCCTTCCTCTCGGGGTTTCGGCGCGGATGAGCTCGGCTCTGTCCTCTGGTTCGGAGCCCACTGTCTCGCCACTGGGGAAGTTGCTGTCTTCTTCAGAACTAGCAGCTTTTTTGGGTCGAAGCAGTGGTGCCTTCGATGCTATGCGGAGGGTTATGTCATCCAAGACGCATACGTCGTCAGGTCCCTCTTCCTCCTCCCCTAAAGTGCTGCTTTCTGCCGCTACATCGCAGGTCCCTGTGAAGCGCCGAGACCCGGAGCCTCAGGTAACCCCATTGGGTGACCCTTGCTCTACTGGGACCTCACCAGAAGCCCCCACTGGTGAGGTTCCCAGGAAGAGACTTTGTAAGAGGAGGCATTTAGTTTTCCCACAGGAATGTTTGACATCAGATACCGACTTAGAGGAATCAGAAGGTTCCCCACGGTCCCCCTCAGAGGATATCTCCTTTGCTGATATCCTGGAAGTCTTAAAGCAGAGGGGTGACTGGAAGTCCTTTAGCCATACTGAGGATGAGTTGGTGCTCCTGAAGGCCTTTGGGTCTCAACCTTCCACCTCCTGTGTGACTCCGCCCTTCAACGAACTAATGGAATTGTTTTTTCAAAGGGCGTGGGAGTCTCCTGATTCTATGGAACCAGTCCCTCAGAGGCCCAGCAAGTTTATCACATCCCCCAAGACAAGATCTTCCTCACTAAGGGAGTCCCGGTTGATGCCGTGGTGGTGGTGGCAGCCACCAAGAAAGAGAAGTCAGAAACCTCTTCTACTGTCCATCCTCCTAATAGGGATTCCAGGATGATGGACAGATACGGGAAACGCATCTTTAGTTCTGCAACCTTTGCTCTGCAATCGCTTAACTATTTGATTCATTTTTCCCGTCTTCAAAGAGATCTCCTAAAAGTGCTTGGAGATTTTCTGCAGGGTAACACAGATGGAGCTGCCTCTGAGAAGGTGACAGCCCAACTTAGTACCCTTAACTCCATAGTGAACTCATCCATGTGGCTCATTTCCTATGCAGCCGATGGTTCGAGTCGGGCAGCAGGTCCAGCGATAGCTCTGTGGACACAATCTTGGATGCGCTTATGCTCCTTTGCGGAAGCCTTCAAGTCTTCTTTTGTCAACACCCCATTTGATGGCTCTCTTCGTTTTGGGCCCAAAGTCAAGGAGACTCTCACTAGGTGTGAGCAGGAGGGAAAGACTCTGCCATAGGAGTCCATTTTTCCACCCGTAAGGGCAGAAAGGTGGAAAAATGTGGTTCCGAAAGTCTTGAGCTTTCCAGAACACACGTAGTGAACTCCCCTCCAGGGGCAGAGGAGGGAGTAATAATGGAAGATGCCCTGGCTGCAGAGGGGGTTCACAGAGCCAGGTCGACAGGGATCAGTTCCTTGGTAAGCCCTATCAGGGCCCGACTGTCCTACTCTGGAGGCAGTTGGGAGTTGCTTGGCTTTGTATTCGGATGCCTGGCTAGGAATTACAACAGATTATTGGGTACAAAGCATTGTTACCAGAGGTTACATCATTCCCGTTTTAGAAAACCCACCTGTGGGGAAAAAAATCCCAGACGTTCCACCCAGTCTCAGGGATCAAGCAGCCATAGAAGTCCAGAGGCTGCAGGAAAAAATAGTCATCCAGCCAGTCCCAGTAGACCAGACAGGATCGGAACTTACTCCAGATTCGTTTTAGGTCCAAAGAAGACAGGGGACTGGAGGCCCATTTTGGTTCTCTGCAGACTCAACACATTTGTAAAGAAGAAGAAGTTCCGGATGGTTACGCTTCAGCCTGTTCTCCCATTCCTTATAGTGGGCGATTGGATGTGCTGTATGGATCTCAAGGATGCGTACTACCACATCAAAATGGCCAGGCCATCCAGATATCATCTGCGTTTCCGGCTGGGAGCCAGTTACTACCAATTCCGAGTACTGCCCTTTGGACTCGCAACAGCCTCCAGAGTGTTTACCAAATGCATGGCAGTAGTTACGGCTCACCTGAGGCGTCTAGAATTCCGAGTGTTTCCATATCTGGACGACTGGCTCCTTACCTCCACCTCCAGGCATCAACTAATTCTCTCCAGGGAACACGCACTCAGTCTCTGCTCTCAGTTAGGCATTACTGTCAATTTCGAAAAGTCTGAGTTGCCGCCATCGTAAGGTATATCATTTATCGAAGCAGAACTAGACACCACCACCACCATAATAAAACTGCCCCTGGCAGAATAACTACCCTCCAAAACCAGGCATCGGACATTTTGCAGAAAAATAAAGTACCGGCCCATCAAGTACTGAAGCTATTAGATACCATGGCAGCTACGCTCATAGCAGTTCCTCTGGGTCATATGCACATGAGTATTCTTCAGTGGTTACGCTTCACCCAGTGGTCTTACCAGCAGCTTCCAATGTTGTTCCTAATCATGATTACGGACTCCTGCAAGAAGGATCTTCTCTGGTGGTTGACCAACCAACAAGTTACATTGGGTCAACCGTTTGTTTCTCCCCCGCCGTCAGCCATGGTGACCACATACGCTTCTCTGATAGGGTGTGTGGGGGGCTTTTTCAGGGAAGAACAGCCCAAGGCACCTGGTTGGAGACAGAGTCACAGTTCCATATCAGTGTTCTGGAGCTGAGAGCAGTGCTTTTGGCGTTGCAGCACTTCCACGACTCTCTGCCTCTAGGGACTATTGCTATACAGATGGACAACGTGTCTGTGGTCTGGTACATCAACAAACAAGGGGGAATCAAGTCTTTACCCCCTGTGTCGAGAGGCCTTGAAAATCTGGCAGTGGGCAGTATCCACCGGGCACTTTCTGATAGCAACACATATCCCGGGGAAATCCAACGTGATAGTGGACAAATTGAGCAGAGCCATTCTGTTACTGCACGAGGGGTCTGTCAAAGACGAAGTTGTGGAAATGATTTTCCGCAGATGGGGCCGGTCTTGCTGCGATCTGTTTGCATCCCCCATGAATGCCAAATGCAGAAGCTACTTTGCCTTGAATCCCCTCCGGGGGACAGCCCAAGGGACTCGCTCGTACATTATTGGCCCCTGGGGCTGCTGTATGCCTTCCTGCCTACACCCCTGATTAAGAAATCCTTGCAGAAAGCCAGGAGCCTGGGAAGGACTGTAATCTTAATAGCCCCTTTTTGGCCTCGACAGATTTGGTTCCCATTCCTCAGAGACTACCAACTGGAGGAACCTTGGATTCTGGACCCAGTTCCAGACCTGCTGACACATTCGTCAGGGGCCCTCCATCCCTCCCTTCGTTCCCTCAAACTGACAGCTCGGCTGCTCCGATTCCCAACCTAGCCAGGTCACATGATTTTTCTTCAGAGGTACAGCATATTCTTGTGTCCTCGCATAAGGCTTCCACTAGAAAGTTGTATGTTAGCAAATGGAAGCAATTTGCTTTTTGGGCCTCCCAAAATAACAGTGGTCCTTATGTCCCTCCGATTGCCAGTGTTCTGGAATTCCTATCTAAGCTTTTTCATAAAGGTGCTGCAGCTGCCACTATTAGAGTTCAATTGGCTGCAATTTCGAACTTTCCTCTTGGTGTTGAAGGTTCTAATTTGATGTCTCACAAATTATGTAGGGCATTTCTGAAGGGTACCATCCATCTTAGGCCACCTGTTAGACAACCCGTTACTCCCTGGAATCTAAATTTTGTGTTGTCACGTATTATTATTCCCCCCTTTGAGCCTGCATCATCCAGTCAGTTGAGGTTTCTTTCTTGGAAAACTATCTTTTTGGTGACCATTACCTCAGCATGTAGGGTGTCTAAGCTTCAAGCTCTTTCTTTCAAACCTCCATATTTGGTATTCCATCCAGACAGAGCATCACTGAGGACTAATCCTTCATTTCTGCGAAAGTTGTGTTCCGAGACTAACCTCAATTAAACTATCGAACTTTCAACTTTTTTCAGTAATCATTCTAATACGTTGGAGTACATGTTGCACAGAT
Organism: Protopterus annectens; assembly: GCF_019279795.1. Taxonomy (NCBI): domain Eukaryota; kingdom Metazoa; phylum Chordata; order Ceratodontiformes; family Protopteridae; genus Protopterus; species Protopterus annectens. The sequence goes on from NC_056729.1 coordinate 32,809,578, forward strand.
TTGATGTCCACAGATAATTGAGATTTTATTTGGACAGGACAAAGGAATACAGAAGATCTGACCAACTCTTTGTATCTCATACTGACACTAAGAAAGGACTACCAGTCTCTAAAGTTACCCTTTCCAAATTGTTAACTGACTGCATTAAATTTATATACTCTTCAGCGAACCAACATTAGAGCATGGTGTGAAGGCGCACTCCACTAGGGCTGATGTTCTTCGTGTTTCACTGTTGCAGTCATTGCATTTGGGTTATCTCCTTGCAGGTTAGCCCTCAGTCGGCCTGATTATCAAAGTCTTGGGTCCTGCATCGGTTGCTGTCTCATCTTCCATGACATCAGGTAGTCAGGGGTATAAAGCATGCAGCCGATGCCATTACATCAGTCTTTCTTGCCTCGCGGTGCTCGAAGCATAAGCAGTTTGCAAGTGTCGGTCAGCCAACTCCTGAAATTTTCGTTTTCGAGTTTCAGATCCGAAGTCTTCAGCTAAGCTAAGTACCCCATTGGGGATCCTTTTTCTTGCTCTAAACCGATGTCAGTAAAAGTTAACAATTGTATTTCTTGTGGAAAGCAAATACCTCAAAGATTTTCATTCGTATGGTATTCCTTGCTTAGGCCCAGAACACGACGTACCTCACTGTCGGTTTTGTGGCTTACTCAAACCTCAAAGTATTCGTCGTCTGTTCATTTTCGCATCTAAATATTTTGGTACTCTGTTCAATTATCCAGAAATGGCTTCGGTAAGCCACCCGACTACCGACATTCCAAAAAATACCAAGATCAAGACAGAGACAGGCCACATGGGTCCAAAGCTGCCGACAACGCTTCTCCTAAGCTAGTTGCCAGTTTGCCGGTACTCAGTGAGGCACTTTTGCTTTCACTGATTCCCACTACTTCAGATTCGCAGGCCTCTACTGAGACCCATTTAGAGTCTGGTATGCCGCAAGATGCTTCTTTGACTGTGGAACCTGCGGATGGCTCTACCTTGGATGGGGCCGGAGCCGCTGTGCAGGCACTGGCTTCTGAGGGTGTATTCAGGCCTACTGACTTGCATATTAAACCGATGCCATCTTCTTCTTCAAGGCCTAAAATTCGATCCATGCCTAGAAAACCGACGCCTAGACTGCATGGTCAGGCTTCTATGCCTAAAAAACAAATGATAAGAATGGTTGAAGACCTTATTACTCTTATCAGGGGAAGCCACCTTTTACCTTCTAATCTAAAAGACCTAGAACTGATTTTCCTTCTGATTCTTCTGATCAGGATTCTGAAATGTCTTGTTTTCTCTGATGACCAGGAGTTGCCCTTATCTACCTATGAGGATTCTGATGCAGAGGACTCCATTCCCTCTGCTTCCCCTCCAGAGGATTTCTCTTTTGGTGAAACTTTGCATACTCTTAGGGAGCATTTCCGCTGGGAAAGCCAGGATTACTCTGACTCCAAAAAGAGGCTTAGGGAATTCTTACTCGTACCTCAACACAGGCCTTTAGCTATCCCTCCTGTACTGGACATTGTAGATGATGCCTTCTCTGAATCTAGCCTGGCCCCTGATACTTTACCTCCGGCTCCCAGAAAACCTGACCGGTATTACAGAATACCTGACTCTCTCAAGTTCCTCTCTAAGAATCCTACTGCAGATCCTGAGACCATTTCACAGGGACCCAAAGGCATTAAGGCTACTACTGCCAAAAACCCTACCCACTCTGATAGAGATTCCAGGGCCCTGGACAGATGGGGTAAGAAGGTATACACTTCTGCAACTTTGGCCATTAGGTACTTAAACTGCCAGTTTCATATGTTAAAGTATCAACAGCATATTATTGGATTGCTTAAACAGAAAATTATGTTGATTCCTGACTCTGCTGAAAATAAAGAATTACAGGATTTAATGCATTCTGCTGAACAAGTAGGAAAACATACTTTACAATGTGGTTTTGATTCATTAGAGGCATCTTGCAGGGCTGCTGTCACTGGGTCTGTACATAGAAGGCATGCTTGACTTAAGGAGCAGTCTTTGCCAGATCATGTTAAAGTTAAATTACTGGATGCTCCCTTAAACCAAGACTGCCTGTTGGCGACAAAGCAGAAGACGTACTTAAAAAGATGGAGGAAAAAGCTAACTCTGTGCACACTGTTAAAGATGTCCTGCAAGTACAGCCTCCCAGATTTAGTAGGCACTGGACTTCTAAGAATTGGTCCTTTTCTGCCTCTTCCAGGCCTTCTCAGTCCAAACTCAGAGCCAGCAGAACACCCAGGCTTCAATCCCAAGGTACTCACAGGCCTAAGCATTGGGGGGCTCCCACTTCCAAAGCTGGAAGTAGTAAGACACCCCCTATGGTAAACTGTCACAATGACTTGACTTTAAACCTTCCAAGCCCTGCTCAACTGACTGTTCCTGTAGGAGGAAAGATCGCCCTGCATGCAAAAAAAACAGGAACTCATTACCCAAGACAAATGGGTTTTAAATATAGTTTCCCAAGTATACAGATTCCACTTCCACTCCATACCACCCCCTCACAGTTGGCTAGACCTACCCCCAGATCAGTGGGCAGAGGCTCAAAAGCAAGTTCTCTCTCCCCTAAGCATCAGGGCTATTCAACCTGTCCCAGAAGAAGAATGGGGGCAAGGTTTCTACTCAAGACTTTTCCTGGTACCCAGAAAAGACAATTCCTGGCATCCTATCCTGGACCTGTCTATCCTAAGCACTTTTTTGGTAATCCCAAAATTCAGAATGCTAACTCTTCATCAGCTGCTTCCCATGCTAGGCAAAAATGCCTGGTTGGCATCACTGGATTTAAAGGAAGCCTACCTGCACATCCCAGTCAGGGAATCTTGCAGAAGATACCTACACTTCAGAGCAGGCTACATGCACTATCAGTTCTCCGCACTACCCTTTGGCTTATCTACTGTGTCCAGGGTATTCACAAAGTGCCTAGCTCCAGTCATTGCATTTTGGCAGGCAAAGAAATATTCAAATATACCCATACCTGGACGATTGTCTAATTCAGGCAGAAAGCCAGGACTTACTATCGAATCATCTGGCATTTGTAAAAAAATTGCTAAGTTCTCTGGGGTACACTATAAACGAAAAGAAATCACATCTAGTACCCTGCCAACAAATTGTATTCCTGGAAGCAAGCTTGAATAAATCTTCCCAGATGGCATACCTCAATCCAGAGAAACAAGTTCATTTGACAGCGTACTTCAAATTACTGGCCACAAAGTCCCAGCTATCTGCAAGGAAAATACTGCAAGCCCTGGGGTTCATAGCCTTTTGCATTCTACTAATTCCATATGCAAGACTACCTATAAGGAAACTACAATGGTGTCTAAAAAGCCTATGGTGTCAACATTCCCAGGACCTAGAATCAATGATTCCTATCATACCTTGTCTACAGACAGAGTTCCTTTGGTGGGCAGAGGCCTGCCACAAAAACAAGGGACTGCCATTCACTCTACCCCCTGCCGCCCAAACCCTAACAACAGATGCATCAGACTATACATGGGGGGCTTACTTGGCAGGGCATTCAGGGCAAATGGAACCCAAGTCAAATCCACCTGCATATCAATCAAAAAGAAATGTTAGCTGTACAGAATGCTCTGACAGCCTTCAAGGACCACATTCATCCAGGACAATTATTGGTAAAGACAGACAACACCACTGTTATGTGGTACATAAGCAGGGGGGAACCCACTCATACCCTCTCTGCAGACTAGCCATGGCTCTGTGGAACACAGCTTTGAGCTCCCAAGTGCACCTACAAGTTCAATTCTTGCCAGGCAAGCTAAATACACTGGCAGACCTAAGCAAAAATCTCATGGACCCACACAAGTGGAAACTGGAACCAAAGATATTCAACAATTTGTGAAACAAATGGGGGAGTCCAAAGATAGACCTGTTTGCCTCCCATCAGAACTACCAATTGGACAAATTCTGCACAAGGACTCCCCACAAATAAGCTTGAAAAGTGGATGCCCTGTCAAGTGGATGCCCTGTCCTTCACCTGGAAAAACCTATCAGTTTATGCCTTTCCCCCTCCGCCTCTCCTCCCCAAAGTGCTCCTAAAGATCAAACAGGACAAACCAAGGGCAATACTTATTGCACCAGACTGGCCACGCCAACACTGGTACCCCATCTTGCGCAGTGTGTCAATTCTGGAACCATGGCACCTGCCTCAGACCCCTGCCCTGCTGTCCCAACAGGAGGGCCAGATTCTGCACCCACAGCTTCAAACCCTGAACCTTGCAGCCTGGTTAATTACATGATCTCTCCATTACCATCCCTCAGTAAGCATGCGATGGATGTCATTCTGGAGGCACAGATGCCTAGTACTAGAAAATCCTATGCTGAAAAATGGAAGAGATTCTGTTCCTGGAGCCAAACACAGGGGATGGACACAGCTGTGCCCAATTTACCGCACATTCTTCAATACTTAACTGAGATGCTTCACAAGGGCCTTTCCTTTTTCTCCATCAAAATTCATGCCTCTGCTATTTCAGCTCATTATAATACAGAACCACCCCTCTTCTCTCCTCCACTGCTGAAGCCATTCGTTAGAGGGGCCAAAATCTTAAGACCACCCAGGAGAGCCCCTACTCCAGCCTGGGACCTTAACTTTGTATTAAAAAAGGTCACTCTACCTACCTTTGAGCCAGCTGCAAATGCAAAGTTGAAGTTCCTTTCTTGGAAAACAGCCTTCCTCCTAGTCCTAGCCATCACTTCTGCAAGAAGGGTGTCTGAATTACAGGCCATCATGGCAGTGGAGCCTTTCATCATCTTTCATGCAGATAGTGTCCCTCAGGACCAGTCCTTCCTTTACGGTCAAGGTGGTATCCAGTTTGGCCCTTAATCAGTCCATTCATTTGCCATCCTTTTCTAAGTAACAGAACAAAGAGGAACGAATACTGCACTACTTGGACGTGCACAGACAATTTAGATTTTACTTGGACAGGACTAAGCCTCTCAGGAAATCTGAACAGCTGCTGGTTGCGTTTGCTGCAGGGGCAAAGGGGAAGGCCATTTTAAAACAAACCATTTCTAAGTGGATTGGCCATTGCAGTCATTTCTGCTATAAGCACCATGGAAAATCTACCCCACAGGGGATAAGACCACATTCAACCAGGGCTGCATCTACCTCTACAGCCTTTCTCATAGGTGTCCCTACTAGGGACATCCTAGAAGTTGCTACCTGGAGTTCTGTAAATACCTTCACCAAGCATTACCACCTGCCATTTTTTTTCTAAATCCAGAGCTGGTTTTGCCACTGCAGTCTTGCAGGGCCTTATTGCTGGTCCTAATGCTATCTAATTGCCTCCTCCCTTCCTTAGCTTTGGGAATCTACCCAAATGTAATGACTGCAACAGTGAATACACTCAAACATCTACATTTATGGTAAGTGTACACAACTGTACTTTTCTACTACTTTTGCCTATGCAGCTCGATTGCCTCTGGACACTATATTTGCAGCTGCCACTTGGTCTAAACCGCATACCTTTATCACTCATTACAAAGTGGATAGGGCCTCCAGGAACAGGGCTTCCTTTGGTTCCACTGTCCTCAGGAATATACTCCCTTGAGCCACCCAGGATTAGGGTGCTTGGGACGCTACCCATGTGTAAGAATAAACTGCGAGATTGAACATCTTCACATAAAGAACGTTCCATGTAAGTTGTTCATCTTGCCTTTATTCTTACATTCCCACCCGCTTTCCGCCTCCAGGGTCTCGAAGAACTAGTAGACTTGGGGGTCTGGTGGTCTTGTTCTGGGACTTCTTACTCCGGTTAGAGTATTTATTGGGTTATACCTGTTTATGCTGGTTTCAGCAAACTAGATCTGAGGTAGGACAGGGAGCATCATGGGATAGGGACCTGGTCTTGGGCTACTCTGAGATCTTCAGCTTGTAAAGCGGCCGACTCGGAGCCGTTGGATCGGCTCTGAACCCATGTGTAAGAATAAAGGCGAGATAAACAACTTGCATGGAATATTATGGTAAGTACATAAGTTCTTTTTTCTAACAGTGGCTTTTAGCCATCAGGACCACTTTACCATATTTACTTGGGCCTATGGTTAGGGCAAGAAAAACTGATGTCATGATGTTGGCTGCCTTCCTTTATAGCACTGACGACCTGACCGTCAGCCAGCAAGTGACAGCAGCCAACACAGAAAGACATTGACTCTGGTGTTCGGGCCGACTGAGGGCTACCACAGCAGGGATAAACCCACAGGTGATGCCTTCATCCACAGCTCTGGTGACTGACTCAAAGAAGTCGACCAGATTGAGCAGGCATGATCTACCCTTCACAAAACCAAACTATGTGGGATCCATACTTTGTAGGTTCCCTATATCCTTGTTTATTGGGTCCATGATGATGCATTCCATAGCTTTGCATATCAGACTCATCAGGATAATGGGGTGATGGTTCCCAAGGTCTGTAGTCACTCCTCCTTTGTGGAGAGGGATGACTAGCAGTGCGTCATTCAGTAGGGACAAAGCCTGAGTTGAGGCTGTGATTGAACAGGACACACAGGTGTTATGCCAGTTCACTCTGTAGTTCATGTAGAACACAGCCAGGGCTATTGTCAGGTCCCATAGAAGCTTATTCTTGGCCTTTGACAGTGCTGTTTTAACCTGTGCAGCAGTAATACTGGGTGCCCGGCAATGTACTGGTATTCTGATTGGTCTTTTGGGGGTGTGTGGTAAAGTTAGCACTGAATCTGTCGGCCAGTATACTGGCAATATCTGTTTGCTCAGTATAGGAGGTACCATTGTGCACTAGCTCAGAGCAAATTTGGGTGTTGCCATGGAGATTTTTTTACATAACTATAGAAAGCCTTATGGTTGTCTTTATTATCTGCTGCAATTCTGTTTTCATAGCTAGCTTTAGAGGATTTGATGAGGGATCTCAACTTTTTGTTGAGGCTGATAAGGGAATTTTTCCAGTCTTCACACTTCACCTTATTCTGCATCAGTATCTTCCTTCTGTTGTAGAGTTCTGTTTTTGACAGGGAACCACCAAATTGGCTTCCTTTTTTTGGAGGAGCGCATCTTGGTTCTATTGGGTATGGCGAGTTCCATGCATTTGTGTACGTGTTCGTACAGTGCATTGGTGTATGATTCGGTGGTCGTGCAACTTTTCTCCATTTCCATGGGTGCCATGAAGTTAGCCACCTCTGTTTTTAGGAGCCCAAAGTTAGCTTTGGAAAAGTTTTTAATGGTGATTTACCTTTACCGGGGGGGGGGGGTGTTACTGAAGGGAAGTCTCACCAGACAAGGAGAGGCAGTACTGCAGAGGACAGAAGGGAAAGAATGTATTTGGATAATAAGCAACAGTTCAAAAAGGTTGACATTAAACAGATATTCTGAAACTCTGTATTGCAAATATTTTTGAATAAATTGAATAACAAATTAGAACAAGTTGCAGCCAAATTTTGAACACCTGTAAAAGGGAAATATCTAAAGACTTTATACAAGTATTTGATATTTCTGAAATTTTAAGAAAAGGCACAGATATAAATATTTATGGAGGACTTAGTTATGCCAAGGTTAATGGAGGTTAAGGCTCAATAATAAAAATCTATGATAGGAAGAGATGAGATTAAAAAATAGTGATGTGTAATCCATCAATGTAGAAATCTCTGAAAATAGTCTGTTCCATAGAAAATTTGCAAGTTAAGAGGGAAGAATATGATAAAGCACTGGAAGGTTTTTTTTTGGGGGGGGCAGTATTAGCATCTTGGATGAAAACTGTGTATGACTTAAAAGAAGATAGAAACCTTTCAGATCTGGCTTCATATAGACCCATTTCAGTTTAAAACTCTGAAGTGCTTGTCTTGTAGTAGATTAGATGATAGCAGTGGTGTTTCCAAAGTTAATAGATTAAGATCAGTGTGGCTTTGTGGAAGGGAGTTAAAGATTTGACTTCATTAATAGAACAGTGTGATCTAGATGACGACCAAGTGTAAGAAAACAATTTATCTGAAGTAGTTAACTTCATTTGGTCATCAACCTGTGTGTATCGGATCCGACCCGGCAGCTTTCCAAGCTAGAGATCCGAGCTCCAAGCTCCTCCCCCTTACCCATAACACCCTGCGACCTCCTTCCAATCCTCTGATCTCATTTGCCGCGGCTTGGTCAAGCACGAGTTTTCGAGCTCCTAGCATTTTCAGGTGATTTGTGAGTGTATTTTTGCTTAAAAATCTCTGTAATAGTTTGTGTGTGTGGTTAGTTTAGATTAAATCCCTTAGCTTTACTCCCTCGTTCCCTCGTAGTTTAACTCCTAGTAGGCCCCTCTTTTCCCTTAGGTGTTTGTGTGGGGTGTGTGTGTGTGTCTTTATCTAGGAATCATGGCCGAGGCCCCAAAGGCCATCTTTTCTAAGTGCACTGAGTGTGGCCATAAGCTATCCCCAGCGGATGGCCACACTCAGTACGTCCTCTGCCTGGGGGTACCTCATCTGACCTCAGGCTGCCAGATTTGCGCAGCCTTTAACCCCCAGGCCCTGAGGGATAGGAGGAATAAGCTGATTCTGGCGGGTCTCTTACCCGCGGAATCGACTTCTTCCTCCTCTCCCTTGGTGGCTACAGCCGTGGCTGCGGCTGATCAGCCTGCTGTCCCCCCTCCCCTGGCTGGGACTCAATCTCCCACCTCTTCCCAGGGAGAGTGGGAATCTAAAAAAGATGAGAGAGAGAGGGAGAAACAGAGAGAGAAAGAGAGGCACAGAAGCCACAAGCGGTGGGCTGATTCAGACCCCTCGGCCCCACCTGCCAAACGCTCTCCTTGCCCCAGGAGGTCTCCGGGCCTTCCTCCCCTCGGCTCCGTTCTCCAAGCTTCTCTCCGGAGTCGGAGGAGGAGGCCCGGCCATCTTCGAGGTCGTCGCGGCGGCCCTCCCGGTCAGGTTCGGCAGCCTCTTCAAGGTCAACCCGTAGCCTCTCCGCTGATATGGACCGGATGATGCGTCGCTTTCTCCCAACCCAACTGCAGATGGGAGTGTTGCTGCCCCCCCTCCAGGGGGGGGGGTTCAGCCCCACTTTTTGCCCCAGTAGCTCCTTCTCTGATCCACTATCGGGTTTCGGAGCCTTCAGATCCGAGGAGTCTCTGAGTCAGGGAGTCGGCGCCGATGGTTATCGCTACCTCAATGCCGGCCATGCCCTCGAGTTTGTCTGATCCCTTTTCGGATCCGAGCTGTTGGGGCCGATAGCCGTGTGTCGGATCCGAGGGGGCCAGTGTTTCTTCGGCTCCATTTCGGTCTGAGCACACTTCCCTCTCGGGTTCGAGCACTTCTGCTCCGACGCCGATCCCCGCGCCGGATCCGAGGGTGTTAACCATGGAGCCCAGAGAAATTGGTTCATCCTCTGCTTTCGACGTGGTGGAGTGGGTTCTCTCGGGAGGTTCGAGACCCCCTACTCTTTCTTCGGGATCTGCCCCCACTTCCTTGCAGCTGGGCTTGTCTTCCATCGTCCAGTCCCAGGGACAGCCTGCGTTGACGCCCCAGCCCGTTCTACTGGCGGAACATGACCCTGTTGGGGAACCCTCCTCGGACAGCCCCACCGAGGAGGTCCCTCACAAACGTAAGTGTAAGAGGAGGCACTTGGACTCCCCTGAGTCCCTCACGGAGGACACCGATTTGGAGGAAGGGGGAAGGTTCCCCCAGGTTCACTCCCCGAAGACGTCTCCTTTGGAGACATTATGGAAATGCTTCGCCAAAAGGGGGGGGGGGTCAGCCCAAAAACCTTCCTCGGACAAGTCTGTATTCCTGGAGGCGTTCGTATGCCCATCTACCTCTTGGGTGTCCCCTCCGGCCGACCCCCTGGTTGACCTCATCACTACTAGGGTGTGGAAGGAACCAGACACTGTAGAGCCAATTCCCAGGAGGCCAGCTAGAATTCTCCGTCCCCCTGCGGATAGGACGGCTTGGAGTAAGGGTTCCCCTGTAGATGCCATGGTGGTGGCAGCAGCCAACAAGAAGGAACTTCCTCAGGATAGTTCCTCGGTCCATCCCCCTGATAAGGAGTCTCGGATGATGGATCGCATCGGGAAGCTGATGTTTGCTTTAGCTACCTTTTCCATAAGGGCGCTGAATTATTTGGCCCATGTAATTAGACTTCAGTGGGATCTGGTGAAAGAATATGCTGAGTCTCCCCCTGAGTCCATGTCGGCTGAGGACAAACAGACCTTCTCAGCTCGCATGGCCACTCTGAAATCTGTATCAAACACATCTATGCAGCTACTCTCCCATGCCACGGAAGGAGCCACTAGAGCCAGCGGGTCCGGCATCACCTTAAGGCGTCACGCCTGGCTCTGGCTTTGTGACTTTTCGGAACCTTTCAAGGCGTCCTTCGCGAACGCACTCTTCGGTTCTACCCTGTTCGGGAAGACCGTCTGCGACACATTAGTTCAGAGCGAGAAAGACGAGAAGACGCTGTCTGCTGTCGGAATCCTGTTCTCGGCTCCTCAAAGGTCCTTTTACAGGAACCAGAGAGGACAAAAGAAGATGTGGTTCCAGAAGTCTCAGCAGTCCCGTTACTCTCCGGACCCTTCGTCCTTCAGAGGCAGAGGGGGACAAGGTGGACACCAGCCCAGAGGCAGAGGGGGGCCGAAAAATTTTGGGTCTCTGGAACCTTTTTCTGATCAACCCACGCAGCAGCCCTGAGGGGTTGCCCGACTGCTCCTCTCTGGAGGCAGTCGGGGGGCATTCTTCGAAGCACCTGGCTGAATGGGAGTCCATCACAACAGATCGCTGGGTGCTTCGAATAATATCCAGAGGTTACTCAATCCCTTTCATAAACAAACCTCCTCAGTCGAGGCACCTTCCTGATGTATCACCCAGTCAGAGGGAGGCTGCAGCTTTAGAGATAAAAAAAACTGCTAGAAAAAAGAGCCATCCAGCACGTCCCCCCAGGCCAGTCCGGATTAGGCAATTACTCCAGGTTCTTTTTGGTGCCAAAGAAGATGGGGGACTTGAGGCCGGTTCTCGACCTTTAAGCCATGAACCTCTTCATTGCCAAGGAGAAATTCCAGATGGTCATGCTTCAATCCATCTGCCCCTTTTGCAGGAGAAGGACTGAATGTGCTCCATAGACCTCAAGGATGTGTACTATCATATTCTCATGGACAGACGATCCAGGAGGTTCCTCCGCTTTCGGCTAGGGGCCAGTCATTACCAGTTCAGGGTCCTACCCTTTGGTCTCACTACAGCCCCCAGGGTGTTCACCAAGGTCATGGCAGTTGTATTGGCCCACCTGAGACTTCAGGGAATACAGGTTTTTCCTTACCTAGATGACTGGCTCCTTACCGCTCCCATCAGGCATCTACTCCGCTTAGCCAGGGAATGCTTCCTACTATTAGTATCCTAATTGGGGATCACCAGAAACTTCAAGAAGTCATCCCTTCAACTAGTTCAAATCTTGGAGTTCATAGGGGCCAGAATAGACACGCTTTAGACCAAGGCCTTCTTGACATCAGACAGACTTCGCAGTTTGACCCTACATGTTCTAGCCTTCCTTCAGTCACCTGCCCCATCAGCGGAGTTAGTCCTGAGAGCTTTAGGGTCCATGGCAGCAGCAATCAATCTCACTCCCTTAGCTCGCTTGCACATGAGGGTTCTCCAGTGGACTTTACAGGTTCAGTGGTCCATCCTTCACCACCCATTGGACTTACCAATTCCTATCAGCAGAGTTTGCAGAAATTTCCTCATGTGGTGGCTCCAATCTTCGGGAAGGATGACCGTTTGTTATGCCGCAACCCCAAGCCACGGTGACCACGGACGCTTCCCGCTTTGGGTGGGGGGAGGGCATTACACGGGCAGAACTGTCCAAGGTACGTGGACTCAGACAGAGACCGTTCTGCATATAAATGTACTGGAGATGAGGGCGGTCCTTCTAGCGTTGCAAGCCTTTCATGCCTTTCTCCCTCCAGGGACTATTGCAGTTGAGTCAGACAACATGTCAGTGGTCTGGTATATCAACAAACGGGGGGGGGGGGACCAGGTCTTACCCTCTTTGCCGAGAGGCAATGAGAGTTTGGGATTGGGAGATATCCACCAACCGTTTTCTGTTAGCAACGCACATTCCGGGTCGGTCCAACATCCTAGCGGACAAACTGAGTCAAACTATCCTCTCACCCTACGAGTGGTCTCTGAATCCTATAGTAACGAAACAGATCTTCTGCAAGTGGGGTCAGCCTTGCTGCGATCTCTTCGCGTCGCCTTCCAATGCGAAGTGCAGCCCTCAGAGATGCTCTAGTCCATGCTTGGCTACCCGTTCTTCTTTATGCTTATCCTCCTTTCCCGTTGATGACAAAATTCTTAGAAAGCTCGTTGGTTGGGGAACAAGATTATCCTTAAAGCCCCATTCTGGCCTCATCAAGCCTGGTTCCTGTGTCTACGGTCTCATCTTATAGCTCCTCTCTGGATCTTGGATCCCATCCCGGATCTGATATCTCATCCTTCGGGATTGGAACCCCGGAATCTGGTCGATCTCAAGCTCTTAGCTTGGCTGATCCAGTTCCATTAGTTGCTAGGACTCCCAGTATCTTGTCTGCAGTTAGATCTAACCTGGTAGCGGTGCATAAGCCTTCTACCAGGAAGGTTTACAATAGTAAATGGAAGCGGTTTTCCATTTGGGCGTCTCATAGGAATTTAGACCCTTTCACTGCTCCCATCCCAGCAGTGCTCGATTTTTTTATCTCATTTTTCAGCAAGGGGCCAGTTCTTCTACTGTAAAGGTTCAAATGGCTGCCATCTCCCATTTTCACATTGGAGACAATCTCAATCCCCTCGCTTCCACCAAGATTTGTAAGACCTTTCTGAAAGGTACGTTTCTCTTAAGACCTCCTATTAGGAACTCCACCCCTCCATGGGATCTAACTTTGGTCCTTCAGTCTCTGACTGGACCACCTTTTGAACCTGCAGCTTCTGTTAATTTGAAATTCTTGTCCTGGAAAACTGCCTTTTTGGTAGCTATTACCTCAGCTAGGAGGGAGTCGGAGCTTCAGGCCCTCTGTGTTAAGCCCCCTTATCTTGTATTCCATACAGACAGGGTCTCTCTCAGGACTAACCCATCTTTTCTACCCAAAGTGGCCTCCAAGGCGAACATCAATCAGTCCATTAATCTCCCTGTTTTTTCCACTAACTATCAAAACAAAGGGGGGAGTACAAACTTCATTTGTTAGATGTTCATAGACAGTTACGCTTTTATTTACACAGAACAGCTGCCTTCCACAAGTCTGATCAGCTCTTTGTTTCCTTTGCAAAACCCTTCTTGGGTAAGCCAGTTTCGAAGGTGACTCTGGCCAGATGGATTTCTAATGGTATTCTGCTCGCATACAAACTATCTGGCCTACCAGAGCCTATAGGGGTTCATGCTCATTGTACTCGCTCTATGGCTACATCTGCTGCATTCTGGTCTAGAGTTCCCTTGGATGACATTTGTTCTGCAGCTACTTGGGCATCCTCTCATACCTTTATCTCTCACTATAAATTTGATTTAGTGTCCAGAGGAAGGGCAGCTTTTGGCTTTGCAGTGCTCCGGAATATCCTTCCTTGAGGGCCTCCCAAGTTTTTGGTAGCTGAGGACTCTGTTCCACAGGTTGATGACCAAATGAAGTTAATTACTTGAGATAAAGAAGTTATGTACTCACCATAACGTTCCATCTGAGTATGTAACTTCATTTGTCAGCAACCGACCCTTCCTCCTTCCCCCTAACCTGGTTCTTTGATTACCTGGATCCTAGGATGGTTTATCAAGTCCTTTGTTAATCCTTAGGTTAGGGTTTTTCAGGTTGTTGTTTTGTGGTTGTGAGGTTATATAGATGGACAAATGTGAGCTGAGGATTGGAAGGAGGTCGCAAGGTATTATGGTTAAGGGGAGGAGCTTGGAGCTCGGATCTCTAGCTTGGAAAGCTGCCGGCTCGGATCCAGGTTGGATCCGATACCCACAGATTGCTGACAAATGAAGTTACGTACTCCGATGGAACGTTATGGTGAGTACATAACTTCTTTTTGGTGGTGCATCTTGATGGAAAGAAAACATTCAACAGTCAACTGGAATTTTGCGAAGGGTAGCATTTGAGATTCCCAACCTTAGTCACTGTTGCATTATTTCTTATACGTGTTAAGTATGGTTTCAAGGATACCATATGTCTGGGCTGCATATCTTCCTCTCAGTCTTTACATCTGACATATGCCCAAAACACAAGAATGCGAAGTGTTACATAAACACACAAGCATGAAAATTTTCAGAACTTTCTTGCTGCCAGGCCGAACAGTGTGTCTTCACTTGTGCTGTGGTCTGTCAGCCATACGACCTGGGCCAGCTTTTCATCCTATTAGATGTGAATCCCTGTTGGTGACAGGTTCCTTTGTTTCCTTGATTCTTAGCAGAACTTTGGTATTTTTCAAGCCTCTGAATCTTCCCTGTTGAACCAAAGAAGCTGAAAAAAAAAATCAAAAGAGGAGGCTTCAGTTGTCTGGTCTGGCACTTGATCAGCCTTCAGGCTTCCTGGTGTCAGCAGCTGCTCCCTTTGTTATGACTTCCTTGAAGGCTGTTAGGGTGCAGCCTATTAATCCAGCTTGATCAGTTGGATTGCCATTTCAGCTGTGAAGGGGCAACCATGACCGGTTATACTGGGGGGAGTAGAAGGTCTTCATCAAATTTTAGTTAGGGAAGAGGTACTGGGAATCCTTTGTTATATGTGTGTGTGTGTGTATGTGTGTGTATATATATATATATATATATATATATATATATATATATATATAGATTCACTTTGGAATTTCGAATTTCTGAAACATCTAATTTCATATGATCAAAACCATATGATTGATGTTTCGGAATGTCGAGATTCCAAAATCCAACATAAAAAAAAGAAAAAAAAAAAAGAAACTTTCAACATTTCTGCAGGGGGGCAAGCACCCCCCACATCCCCGCTACTTAAGTATACTAACTCATAGATCGCATTACAATGAGGAAAAGGGAAATCTCCTGTTCTGCGCTTTATGCAGATCTCAATTCAGAATTTCGAATTTCTAAAACTTTGATCATATGGTCTCGACCATATGAATTTCGAGGTTGTGATGTAATTAATGTGAGCAGTGATTTTTGTATGTAAGGGAAGTGATGTTATGTTATGGTTTTATCTGTGATAAAGTCCCGACTAATTGGAGAGGGACGAAAGTGCTCAGATTATCAAATGTTTATTTTTTACGTATTGAGTCGTTTTTCCCCCCTTTCAGATGTACAGTTTTTGAAATATTTTTTTCGTGATGTTACTTGAAAGTTTATCCAGAAGTGGTTCATTCTGGTAGCTGTTTCATTGTACGTAGAGGTCTAGGCTGGTATTGATTTTAGAGAATTTTTCTTGGTTCTCAGTTTGTGGTTTTGCTAACTTTGACCCAGGGCGTTATGACATCATCAGGAAGTTTTAGAGTCTTGCATTGGAGGTTTCATTACACACACACTGTTCAAAGACACAGTTGGCAATCTTACCCAGCTTAGCAACTCATGCAGCAGGTGGTGGAATTTTCAGCTTCTGAGCAAGGTACAAACAATTCAGCAGTTTGGAATATTACCCTAGTGCAGCAGATATATGCTGTTTTCACCAAAATGTTCAACGAAAATTGTATGATGTCTCAGTGAAGAGACTATTGACTGCCTAAGTGCTAATTACAGTAACTCTGAAAGTTTTAATATCTATGAGTGGCTACAAAACAGATTTGTGTTTGTGATACTTTACAAAATGATAAGGGATTATGTGTACAGAGACTGTTAAATTATTTGGAAAACACCTACTAAAATTTTTGAAGCTATAGTTAGAGAACTGTTGTTTTAGAGAGTGCATTAAAGCTATGCTGGCTCCAGAGGGACTTTGATTATGGAAATTTCCATCCGGTTTAGTGGAAGGATCTGAAATGCCAAAGATCTGATTCATTTATTTTATAGACATGGATGGGAATTGAGGTAAGTATTGTTGAACTATAACAGGAATATGGACGTTCTACGAGTGGAGATTAATAAACTTAAAAGGACTTAACGTTTGGATTTCATAAAAAAGATTGTTTTATAATGTTTTTTGTTTTCTCCAGATACTGTGGTGTTTTTTTTTCCAACATCTTTATTAAGTTTTCACATATGACAAAGGCAGTCTTAGATTTATATAAATGAAAAACATACAAAATTATATCACTTTAGTTGCTAACAGTTTGCATCACAGATACCATTGAAAAAACTGTAGTTGCAAACATTATAAATCACGTATATATCTTCTAGTCTTTGTCAGTTATGCATTATATAGCTCATTCAAATTCTGCCTCTTAAACCTTGTTCCTGCTATGCATGTATTGTTCCCACAATTCCCATTTTTTCTATGTGGTTTGCTGCTTCCCTTTTCTAAAGATCCCAATTCCAGTTGTTTTATCTCTTAGTATATTCACTATATCTAGTATAGTTAGTCTAGACTTTGATTTCCATTTTCTAGTAATTGTTTGGCAGCCACCATAATTAGACTCAGCAAGACTTTTATATCTAGGCAATTCCAATTCTGTAGCATAACTCAAAATCATCTCCCCGGTCATTCCAGTCCGCTCACCCAGCATCTCCGACAGAACGGTCTTAGGGAATCCCAAAAGTTTGCCAGCTCATCACACCTCCAAAAAATATATTCCCAGCTGCCTCTTTCTTGCCTGTCACACCTCCAACATTTGCTACCTCCCTGACGAAAACTTCTTTGGAGTATACTTGGGGTATAAAAATACCTACGTAAACATTTCCAGACAAAGATCCTAAATCTTCTAGACTTTGTTGCATATTTGGGAGATATAAATATCCCCCCCCCCCCATTGTCTCTCTGTGTATTGCTTATCCAGTCTGTCTTCCCAATCCTTTCTAAGCTCCTCTGATTCTTAGAATTATCATGCAGTATTTTGTATGCTTTATTAATTATTCCTTTTTTTAACGGCAGCTTCTGTTCTAGATTATATTAAAAACTCTACCAGTGCTGGTCTTTCATTTAGGAGCCCCCTATTTATTTCCTTTTGTCTATACTCTGATATCAATCCTTGATATGGAAGGCAATCTGTAACCTGCAGTCCAACTAAAATTCTGGCCTCTTCCCATTCTGTTACCTTTCCCTTTCCAGTTATTTGCTCTGAATATCTTGGTTCCTTTACCAGATTTCTCCAATAAATTCTAGCTGATTGTTTTATAATGTTGATAACGAAAATAGGAAGGAGATTAAAAATATGGAGGGACAAGTGTGGCTGTTAAAGTTCCAGGGCCTATCCTAGGCCATTGACACAAAGTAGGGAAGATCAAAATATTTTAATGATTTGGCATTGGACCCTTTAGACGCCCTGAGAAGGTCGGAGAGACTGACCAGTCAAAAACATGGGAGAGAAAGAACTATCCGATCCAGAATCCTATCTGGATGGCACTTAATTTCGTCATCAGAAGGTGAGGAAAGAGAAATAATTATTACATTTAATAGCACTGCAACTGTTATTACTAACAGTCACTGGGTTTTTAATATTTATAATTTTAATAATATGGATATAACATATGAGCATGCTAATTTGTTCGAGAAGGGCATGACTTTTGTCCTTAGTAAGAAAGCTGATTTAACTACAACTTTAATAGACTTAAAATTTTATATTACTAAGTTTAATTTTTTTCTGTGCTTTTTTTTAATAATGTGTCATGCACAGAGGTTAATAGATTTATGAAAAAAACAAGTGTATACAGCCCTCCTATTCACCCAGTCCTGTCCCTCTTCAAGAAGCTATGTGAATAGGATATTCCGTTTATTGTAAGAGATAGGGAGAGACTAATCGAATACAGTCTCTCCAAAGATGAATTAAGGTTGAGAAATATTTGTACCAATAAAGATATTCATCTAATGAAGCCTGACAAGGGGGTAATGTTGGTTGTTATGAATTGCATTGATTATAACTTAAAAACTGAAACATTACTTTTGTCAGATCAGTATAAATATTCAGAAATCAGTTAAATATTGCTTACAGCAAGATAGATTTTTTGTTATATGATTTGATGCAAGAACATATTTTATGTTTACAGTATGATTATGTGAGCACTGAATTTCCACAAATTCCAGGAATTTTTGGCATCCCTAAAATTCACAAAATCAGATTGATCCACCTATGCTCCCCATTGTTGATGCTAAGGGGTCTAAAAATAGTGGGATGGGCAAATGTATTGACAAATTAAAAAATGTTCATAGTCAGGAGAAGCGTATATGTAAGAATTCCATGGATTTCCGTAAGAGCGTCAGGGACGAAACGTTTGCGAAGGAATTAATTTTAGTCACCATTGATGTCAAGGATCTTTTCACAGTTATTCCACATGCTGTAGGCTTGTCATGGTCCTTGGAATATTTAAAAGGTGTCAGGATATTAGATACTGACACGATTAATGTCTTGAGGACCTTTTGGACTATAACTTTATCTTTTTTGACAGCAGGATTTACAAATAGAAGACAGGTGAAATATGTGCCCCTATTTTTACCAACATAGTTATGGCGTACTGGAAACACAAATTTGTGTTCCACTCAGGCTGTCAAAGTTCATGAGCATTATGTGGTTGTTACCTAGATGATGTAGTAATTTTCTAGTAGGACCCCAAGGAGAGACTAATGGAATTATTTTTGTTACATGCAGTATTACTAATTTCTTAAAATGCACTATAAAATGTTGGACCTGCAATTTGAATTACCTTGATGTTCAAATTATTAAAGATCTGGGCAATAAGTATGTATCCAGTATTTATAAAAACTACATATTCTAATACATTGCTGTACTGTAGTAGTTGTCATCCTTATCAAAAGAGAGCACTCGTTAAAGGACAGCTGGTTAGATTGTGCTGAATGATGCGTAGTCAGGAATTACTTCAGGTGGAAAGTGACAAATTAAGATCTATGTTTTCTAGAAGAGGTTATCCAGATGAATGTCTACTCTCTCTCTCTCTCTCTCTATATATATATATATATATATATATATATATATATATATATATATATATTTCTTTGGATCTAGGACATTTGATTGAAAGATCAAATGTCCAGATCCATTTAGGGTGAGCATACTTAACGTGAAAGTGCTTTTCACCGAAGAAGCACTTTCGCGCAAGTATGCCTGTTGCTGAGGTCGTATTACGATGCAGATAAGGGAAAATTCCCTTTTCCCCACTGTAGTGCGGTCTCGGAGGGAGAATATTAAAGTAGGGGGGTGTGGGAGGGGCAGCCCCTCCCCATGAGGGTGCAGTGGGGCGAAGCCCCCCTGCAGAAACGTAAATGTAGTGTTTTTTTTTTATTTTATTAACACACTATAACAAAAGCGCTTTTTCATTGAAGGCGCTTTCGTTAGTGTGTTCGGTGGTTATGGATTTGGAAGTTTGATCTTTCGATCAAACGTCCTAGATCCGTTTTTTTACCCATTGTTTGGTAAACAAGAGGTTAATAGGACGTAAGTGTTGTGCACAATATTACTTTTAGTAAGGGACTTAGTCTTGCATATAATGGAAATGTTGAAGTTGTAACACAGATTAAGGAAAATTGGAGAGTTTTTTATTTTGGTTTGATAAATGCATAGGCAATAGGGGATGGTCCAAGTATAGTTTACAGAAAGGATTGGTGTGTTAAAAATTATATAAAGAGGTTATGGGGAACCTCAAGCTCTTTGAATAAAAAAGGGCATCTTAGTATACGTGGAGGATGTAAATATTGTCCCTGTATACAAGAGGGAACAGAGATCCACATTAAAGGTATGGGCACAGTCAGTTTGCATGCTTATTTTAATTGTGGATACAAAGGTTTGGTCTTTATAGCAGTCTGCCACATATGTTCAAAGTTTTACATAGGTAAAACTAAAAGAACATTTATTAAAGTTCATGTTTACGAACATTTATATGTTATCAGGAATCAGAATCTAATCTTGCACTTTGGAAACGCATACAATTTAACGAAGGTCATAGTTTTAAATTCCATGGGTTAGAGATGCTGGAACATGATTTTAGGGGTGGACCATGGAAAATTAACTTAGAAATCAAAGAATTGCAATGGCAGTTAGTTGCATGCCTATGGTGTTCTGATAGCTTGAATGATTTGATTTCCATTGCATCAGTTTTAAAATGGAAATCCATTGGGTGTTAATTTTTAAAGTTGTCGATGTAATTCTGATTAGTTTTTTTCTGTATGTATGTATGTATTCATTTAAGAAGTTATTGTGATTTAATTTAAGTGAGTAATCATTTTTGTTTGTAATGAAATTGTATGTTGTTTTTATCTCTGATGAAGTCCCGACTAATTGGAGAGGGGTGAAAGTGCTCAGATTATTAAATGTTTATTATTTTTGGAGTCAGTTTTCCCCACTTCTTGACATTGCTCGGAAGTTTATCCAGAAGTGTTTTATTCTGGTGGTGATTTCGTTGTAGGTAGAGGTTTAGGGTGGTGTAGATTTTAGTGTACATTTAGTGTATTCTTTTGGTTATCCTTAGAGATGTCAGGGGTCAGATCCCCACATTATATGCAAGCAGACATAACCAGGAGAAAGAAGCACAAGGTAATGTACTTCACCACCACTACTCCTCCTCCTCTTCCTTATGACCATCTGCCCATAAAGACCCTCAGAATAAATGGTATGATTTTTCACTGGGTCACTCTGATGCCATTATGTTGTTAAAGCCTCCCCAATACTTTTATTCATTTTCTACTTTTCTCCTGTCTGCAGAAGAGACAAAGTAATCATCTGAAGGAGAGGATTCCGAATCTGAAGTAGATTGTATCTTACTCTTATCGAATTCATTCTGCTGTGGGATTCTAGTTGGAAGAGGGTGATGATGTATTCCCTGATTCACTGTGGAAGATTTTTTTTTTTTTTTTTTTGGAGACATTGCACCAAGAATGATGCAACACTTCCAGCAGGAAAGGAAACTTGTCTCGGACACGCAGAAGGATGCTATGACCTTCTGTACATGGGATATTCTAAACCTTTGGCCATACTGCTGGTTGTAGAAACTCTGCAAGATCTTCTTTCTTTCTTCTTTCGGCTTTTCCCGGTTAGGGGTCGCCACAGCGGATCACCTGTCTGCTCATGATTGGCAGTAGAGTTTTTACGGTGTCGAGTTGCCAGGCCGTCACCCAACCTTCCACGGAAGGCACAGTACATTCCTCACACCCTACATTCCTCACACCCTACAGTAATTTTTTGCAGACTGTTAAACCAACCATGTCACTCCCAACCACCCATGCCATACCCGTTGAGGAGTAAGGCTGTAGATGTTGAGGATGAAGTGTACACACCTGCTATACCTGCCTTCAGGGCTGTCAAATCCACATGTCCCGATATCCCTTTGTTATTATGGGAGACATGAGTAAGTTTTTAACAAACTTGCCTGATCCAGACAGCAAAACATCTTTAGCTTCATTTTTAACTGCTTTTGCCAAGTTGTTAGGCATTCTGTTGAATGCAGCGTTATGCATCTTCCAGAGCAGCTACAGGTTCCGTTTTAAGAAGGTACTTGGGGCTTAAGGTTCAGTCCATGCCTTAGTGTCGCTCTCCTGCTTTGGACACAATAGAAGAGTCTTTGTGGGTTCTGTTCAAGCAGGTTTATTTTATACAAACACTTCATGATAGAAGTTTACTGACTTTAACTTAAGTAACTTATATACAAACTAACTGCTGGAATCCTACATGCTTACTCTCTGGCTGCACTCTCAAAATGGCACTAGGAATGGCATGTGCTTAACATTTATACATGCATGTTACGCCGTTTACATGCTTCTTAAAGATACAACACACAGCACATGCACTCTGATCTACACTGAGGATGTCATGAACAAATTATTAAATATCCCCCTAGATAGAACAACTCTTTTTGGTCCTGCTGCTGATTTCTTTAAAACCTTACAATAAAGACATAAAATAATTCAAGATTTTAAGCAAATATTCCTCTCTCTCGTTCTTGTGCTCCAAAGGAGCTGTCCTAAAAGGCTGCCCCCTGTTTACAGTAAGGAGCAAAAGCAGCAGCAAAAATGGATATTTTTCCAAAAAGAAAATCTAGGACAAACCTAAATCAGTTTTTTAAAAGATCTAAAGGTTCCTTTCCAGAAACACCCTCAAGTTTGTGCCAGTGTGATTTTCTCTACCTCCTCTTCCTGCCTCAGCCTTCCTCTCCTTCCTCTGTCAGACAAGTTGTCTCTTTCTTCCTGTACATCGGGAACTGATAGCCTCAGACAAATTGTTCAACATCTTTCAGAAGGAATGGTTCCATCCACCAACACAGTTATGTATCCCATAAGTACCCCCATGCCAGGAGCACCTAATTACATCATCACCATGATCAACCCCCTTTTTCCCCGATTTCTACATGGGGTCAGGCTGTCATGTGAACTGTCACCATCTTTCTTGATCCAGTGCCACTGTCCTTCCTTTCTCGATAGTCATGCCTGATTGTCGCAGGTCTTCTCTCGTACAATCCATCCACCTTTTTGCTGGGTACCCTTATATCCTCTTGCCTTCATCCCATCTGTCCCAAATCTTTATCAGATTGTCTTCTGCTCTTTTGTGCACGTGTCTCAGCCATCACAGTCTTTTCTCTTTTACCTTCTCTGCAGTTGGAGCTACTTTGGCGTCTGCTTTGATGTCCTCATTTCTTTCCGTCTCCCACAGGTACATCCAGCTGTCTTAGGCAGATGTTCATCGTGCATACAGCTGCAGTAATCACAGATGGGTTTTCAGCTGTCAGGCGGTCCCTCGGTCGGCCGAATTCCAAAGTCTTGGTCCGGCGTCGGTTGTCGTCGCTTACTCTTCTGACGTCAGTAAGGCCAGAGTATATAAGACACAGCCGACGCCATGTTCTTCAGTCTTTTTTGCCGCGCGGTGCCCGAAGCAGAAGCAGTTCACAAGTGCCGGTCGGCCAGCTCCTGAATTACAAAAAAAATTGGAACCGAAGTCTTCTTTAAAGCTAAGTACCCCGTTGGGGAAACTTTTCTTGCCTCAGACCGATGTCAGAAAAAGTTAATAATTGTATTTCTTGTGGGAAGCAAATACCGCATAAGGATTTCCATTCCCTTTGCATACCTTGTTTGGGCCCAGACCACGACGTCTCGGGCTGTCGCTTTTGCGCTACCTTCAATAAACGCACTATCAAGCGTCGGGCGGAGTTCGCCCAACACTACTTTGGTAAAGCTTTTGATTATAAAATGTCGTCGGACACTCCGACTACCGTTTTGTCCAAAAAACGCAAGGAAAAGGACCGACACACGAGACCCGGTCCCCGACACCACGCCAAAACAGGCTACACGTGGTCCGGTTCTCAGCGAGACGCCTTTGCAGTCCCTGACTACCGACGACACTCCTTTGGCGGTGTCCTCTGTACCAGACCGCTGGGTCATCGGCCCTTTCCCAGACTACAACCGAAACCCCTGCTAATGTCGAGCCTACTAATGTGGACAGGTCCACCTCCACCCATGGTGTATTTAGGCCCTCATCTTCTTTTTCAATAAAGGCTTTTACTAAATCCAAAGCAGCCAGGCATCCCACGAGGCCTGTTGCACAGGGCCCATCTCCTGGACCCATGCCTAAGAAACAGATGCTTAAAATGGCTGAGGATTTAATTACTCTGATCAGAGGTTCTCAGCCCCCTCCTGACAAGAGACCCAGAGTGGAGGAAGAATCTCCCTCTTCTGATCAGGGATCCATTTTATCAGAACATTCTGATGCAGAGGAACACTCTTACTCCCCTTTTGAGGATTCGGATGCAGAGCAGTCCATTCCTTCTGTATCCCCTCCTGAGATTTTTCTTTTGGGGAAACCTTGCACACTTTGAGGGAACACTTCCATTGGGAAGGCCAAGACTTTTCAGATTCCAAGAAAAGACTTAGGGAATTTCTTTGGTTACCTCAGCACAGACCTCTGGCTAATACCCCTTGTTTTGGATGTACTGGATGATGTCTATTCGGAGGCTTGCCTTAACCCTGATTCTCTGCCTCCTGCACCAGTAAAACCTGATAGGTATTACAGAGTACCCAGCTCTCACCAATTTCTCTACAAAGGCCATAATGCTGACCCTGAAACCATTTCACAAGGCCCCAAGGGATTAAAGGCCTCCACTGCCAAGAATCCACTCCCTGCAGAAAGGGAATCCAGATCTCTAGAAAGGTGGGGTAAAAAGGTATATACCTCGGCCACCCTAGCCATGAGGGCCTTAAACTGTCAGTTTCATATGATTAAATATCAACAGTACCTGTTATCACAATTAAGGAACAAAATGTCTCAACCTGAACAACCAGATTTAAAGAGTTACAGGATATGATGCATAGTGCGGAGCAAGTGGGTAAACACACCTTACAATGTGGTTATGATGCCCTAGAGGCTTCCAGTAGAGCGGCTGCTACAGGATCAGTCATTTGCAGACATGCCTGGCTTAGGGAACAAAATTTACCTGATCATGTGAAAGCTGAACTTCTTGATGCTCCTTTACAAAAGGATGTACTATTTGGTACTAATGCTGAGGAGATACTACGGAAAATGGAAGAAAAAGCCAAATCTATGCAAACTGTCAAGGCTTTCTTACAGGTCCAACCACCACGTGTTAGCAGAAATTGGCCTTCAAAAAACTGGTCCTTTCCAGCCACTGACAAGCCCCAAAGAGGTAGATACAGACGCACAAGGGGCAGAGGACAATCACAAGGATCATATAGAGGCAGACAATGGCAATCTCCAGCACCAAGAGGTGGTGAAGATAGTGCACAGCAATTCAGGAAGCAAACCCAATGACTCCCTCATTTCCATGACAAGCAAGTCTCAGCTGGCAGCACCTTTGGGAGGGAAACTAGCATTATTTGCAAGCAATTGGCATATTGTCACAACAGACAAATGGATACTGGACATTATAAACAGAGGCTACAAATTTCAATTTCACACTCTTCCAAAAATGAGAGGCATGCTAAACCTGCCACAAAATCAAAGAGCAGAGGCACAACTGCAAATTTCAAAGCTCCTAAACATGAGAGCTATACAAAAGGTACCTACACACCAACAAGGTCAAGGTTTTTATTCAAGACTTTTTCTGGTACCAAGAAAAGGAACCGACTGGAGACCCATTTTGGACTTATCCATCCTAAACACATTCCTACTGTGCCAAAATTCAAGATGCTCACATTACAGCAACTTCTTCCCATGCTGGGCAAGGAGTTTTGGCTGGTAACATTGGACCTCAAGGAGGCATACCTGCATGTCCCAATCAGACAAAGCTGCAGAAGATACCTCAGATTTCTTGCAGGTTCAATCCACTATCAATTCTCTGCATTGCCCTTTGGCTTATCTACTGCGCCCAGAGTATTCACAAAGTGCCTGGCATCAGTGATTGCCTACTGCAGACTTCAAGGGATACAAATTTACCCTTATCTGGACGACTGCCTGATCCAAGCGGACAGCAAACGCATACTACTGGAACATCTGGCATATGTGACACGGTTACTGCTTTCTCTGGGATATACCATCAACAAGGAGAAGTCAAGGCTAACACCATCTCAGAAAATAACCTTCCTGGGTGCCAACTTGGACACAAACACCCAGATGGCATATCTTACGCCAGAAAAACAAGGGCAACTATCTCAGTACTTCGAAACACTAGAAAAAAGTACCAGGCTTACTGCAAGGAAAATCCTGCAGGCTCTGGGATTCATGGCATCTTGCATTCTTCTAATCCCATGTGCAAAGCTGCATATGAGGAAACTTCAATGGTACCTAAAAAATCTATGGTCTCAACACAGTCACAGTTTGGAAGCAATTATACCAATAATTCCATGTTTGCAAAAGGAATTTCTATGGTGGGCCCAAGCATGTCAAGTAAACACAGGCCTTCCATTCTGCAAGCCTCAAGCAAAACAAGTCATAACCACAGACGCCTCAGATTACGCCTGGGGGGCACACATGAAGGACAGGTGCATTCAGGGCAGATGGTCCCAAAAGGAAAAGCACCTTCACATCAATCAAAAAGAAATGCTAGCAGTAATAAATGCAATTACAGCTTTCAGGGACTTCCTGCATCCAGGACAATTACTGATGAGAACAGACAACACCACAGTAATGTGGTACATAAACAAACAAGGAGGAACACATTCATACCCCTTGTGCAGACTAGCCATGACTCTTTGGAACTTGGCTCTGGAAAGACAAATCGAACTTCAAGCACAGTACTTGCCAGGACTGGAAAACACACTGGCAGACACTCTAAGCAGAAATATGACAGATCCACACGAATGGAAGTTACATCCTCAGGTGTTTACAGAGATAATCCAAGCGTGGGGGAGGCCAGACATAGATCTTTTTGCCTCCCACAGGAACCATCAACTGAAAAAGTTTTGTTCAAGGACCTTTCATCCAAAGGCCTGGAAAGTGGACGCTCTTTCATTCAGTTGGACAGCATGGACAGTTTATGCATTCCCACGTCTGCCCCTTCTGCCGAAGGTGCTTTTGAAAGCAAGAACAGACAAACCGAGGATGATACTGATTGCTCCAGATTGGCCAAGGCAACACTGGTATCCACTCCTGAGGAGCCTAACACATACTCCTCCCTGGTCCCTGCCTCTAATGCCTCTTCTACTGACTCAGAACAGCTACAAAACTCTTCACAGTCAGCTGAAAACACTCAACCTTGCTGCATGGAAAATTCCTTGACACCACAACAGTCCCTACTCTCCAGGGAGGTGCAGGATGTCATTTTGGAGGCCAGTAGACCATCTACTAGAAAAGCTTACTCCGCAAAATGGAAGCGGTTTTGCTGTTGGAATGAGAAAAGAGGCCAGGACCCTAGAAAATTGAACTTGCCTCAGGTTTTACAGTACCTAGCTGAACTGCTGAACAGTGGACTTTCATTTTCTTCCATAAAAATACATGCCTCAGCCATTTCTGCAGAATTCAACACGGATCCTCCTTTTTTCTCTCACCCACTCTTACGACAGTTCCTCAGAGGGGCTAAGAATATAAGACCACCAAGGAAGCAACCAATACCAGCCTGGGACCTTAATTACATACTAGAAAAATTAACATTGCCTCCCTTTGAACCTGCTGCCTCAACAGATCTACAATATTTGTCCTGGAAAACAGCTTTCCTTCTGGCCATCACTTCAGCTCGTAGGGTTTCTGAACTACAGGCCCTCATGGCGGTGCAGCCCTTCCTCATCTTCCATCAGGACAGGGTTTCCCTTCGCACCAACCCATCTTTTATGCCAAAAGTGGTATCCAGGGTAGCCTTAAATCAAGCCATACACCTACCTACCTTTTATTCTAACCCTCAAAACAAAGGGGAGAGGCTGCTTCACTCTTTAGACATCCATAGGCAGCTACGTTATTATTTGGACAGAACAAAGTCCTTCAGGAAATCAGAACAACTTTGTGTCCTATGCCGTAGGGGCTCAAGGGAAACCAGTTACCAAACAGACCATTTCCAAGTGGATTGGCCACTGCATACGGTTTTGTTATTCCTATCATGGGAAATCTGTCCCTACTGGTATCAGATCTCACTCCACCAGGGCCACAGCCACCTCTACAGCCTTCCTCAGAGGTGTTCCTACTAAGGATATTTTGGAGGCAGCCACTTGGAGTTCTGTACATACCTTCACAAAACACTACCACCTGCCCTTATATTCCAGAACAAGAGCAGGCTTTGCCACTGCTGTTTTGCAGGGCATTCTGGCTCAACCCAGTTCCTCATAGTACCTACCACCCTATGCATAGCTTTGGGACTCTACCCATCTGTGATTACTGCAGCTGTATGCACGATGAACATAGTACAGTTTTGTACCTACCATAAATGTAGATGTTCGAGTGCTAATACAGCTGCAGTACAGGTTTCCCTCCCTCCTTCCCCACTTGGTAAAGGCATGGGGCCTAACGACCTCTTCATACCACCTGACTGGGTTATCCTGCTATGTTTTATTTGCTTGCTTACACTGATTTTGCATTACATTGCATTGCTTGCATATGTAGATAAGCCTTATTTATGTATTGCCTTCCTTTTGGGGGCACCTGACATCTGGGGCAAGAAAGACTGAAGAACATGGTGTCGGCTGTGTCTTATGTACTCTGGCCTTACTGACATCAGAAGAGTAAGCGACAACCGACGCCGGACCAAGACTTTGGAATTCGGCCGACCGAGGGACCGCCTGACAGCTGAAAACCCATCTGTGATTACTGCAGCTGTATTAGCACTCTAACATCTACATTTATGGTAGGTACAAAACTGTACTTTCATCTCCATCACCTTTAGCTTCCTGAGCTGCTCTGTCTTTACTGCTCAAGTTTCTGCACCATACAGTAGTAGTTCTCACATCACTGTTTTGTACACCTTTTTCACCTTCTTTGATATTCTTTCATACAATATCCCCACTAATTTGCCATTTGACTGCATTCCCTCTGATTTTAGCGCTAACCTGCTCATTGACTTCCATTCTCCTCAAGCACCCCTACAAGATACTTGATGCTGTTAACCTGTTGGACCATTCTCTCTTTTATCTCAGTTTTCAGCTTCTGGTTTCCCCCATTTGCTGTGATTATAACTGTCTTATCTGTATTCAGTTTGCTACAGTAGAATGGGGTTTTATCTGGAAAACTTTCTGAACTTTTAACTCCATCTCAGCTTTTGGCCCAAGAGTTTTCCAGAATTGGGGATTCGTGGCATCTCCTTCACCATATTACTAATAAGATAGATTTTGTGGTATCTGAAACCACATGGACCCAGTGTTTGCATCCTCTTGATTTTTAGATACCAGTCTTGTGCTTTGTATCTATTATCTATATATATATATATATATATATATATATATATATATATATATATATATATATATATATATATATATATATATATATATATATATATATATATATATATATATATATATATATATATATATATGTATATATATATATATATATATATGTATGTATGTATATATATATATATATATATATATATATATATAGATAAAATTATTTATAAAACTGAACTGGTGGAGGCTATATAGACAGCCAGATTCTGATCTCCCTTTTTTCTCTCTAATCCCCAACTCAGTCTGTAACTACAGATCTCTCAGATTTAGTTTGATGGGGGCAGTTTCATAAGGCTTTTAGTGCAAGGCCTGTTACAGGGTAGTGTTCATAGTGTTCCATGTCTTTAGATCTCTTCATCACATACTGTCCCCGAAACCTCTCCAGATGATTACAGATAACTCAATGATGTGGTACATATGCTAGCAACAGGACACAAGGTTATAACCCCCATTCAGCCTGGCTGTGATCACTCAGGAGTTAGCTCTTCAGCATTTTTTAACCCTCCAAGCTTCTTGCATTTTGTCAGAGCAAGGAGTAGAGACAGACAAGCTGAGCAGGTCCAGGACTAGACCCCTCACAAATAGAAATTAAATGGGGGGGGGTCTTCCAGGAATTGATCTAGTTGTAGAAGCAGCTCTGAGAGATCTGTTTGCTTCCTTTTAAAACAGGCAGCTTAACCGATGCCCTTGAAAGTAAATGTTCCTTTTTGCATTTCCATCTTTTCCACTGGTATCCAGGGTGTTTCTGAAGATTTAGGGGTACTTTTCCATTATCAGGCCAACACCATAAATGCTGTAGCTGGCGCTCGGAATCTTCGCAGTTAGCTTCCGTATGTCTGTTGGCCAGCCACTTCATAATTGCAATAGTTTTGTAAATGATTACAGGTCTAAAAATGTTTCTCATTCCTGACTCCTTCATTTTATATGTTTCCAAACATGATGGGTTGCCCACAGAAAAGTGGTTTAGCTCCTGTCAAACCCCCTATAGTAACTGTTGCCAGCAAGCCATGGCTCTTTGAGGGATATGTTCCATTGGTGTTCATATAGTTATGCAAGTTAATAGTCTGTGGATTACAAACTCCTTTCCGAGGTGCATCTTATAGGTTCATAGGTTCATACTAGGCTATCTGCCCTGGGGCAATTATAAGCCTAGCCCAATTCTGTATGGCTTACGCCACCCCTTGATTTGAGTATACTGTGCCCTTTTTAAGGTTTAGTTTACTGTGCCTCTGTCTAATAGTGACACGGGAGTAATCCCTGGGTCAAACCTACGATCCCCCATCCACTTATCGAGATTCTTCTTGAAGAGATTCAGTGAGGTGCTCTGCCTCACATGAACTGGAATTCTATTCCAGAAAGGGAGCCTCTGGGTTATGAACCTGTCCCTCCAGCAAGTTCTATTTATTTCTGTGCTGAGGTTCAAGTCCCTCGAGCATGTGGCTCTAAGGGATTTAGATTTACTGAGGTGGAGCATGTCCATTAATTCTGGATTTGACTTAGCTTTGTATGTCAGGCATAGATTGCCTCGAAGAAGGCGGTATGCAACTGAGTAGAGCTGGAGTTTTTTTAACCGAGCAGCATATGGCATCTGTTTGAGACCCTTGATCCTCTTGGTGAGATACTTTTGGGGTCTTTCTAATTGCTGCAGGTGTCGGGTAAGGTGCATCCCAAAAGGGGCATTGTATTCTATGATGGGCCTGATGAGGGATGAATAAAGGGGCACGATTACCTCTCTTGATCTAGATGTGAAACCCTTTGTGATGAGGTGGGCTATGTAGAAGGTCTTTCTAATCACTTTGGCAATGTGGTTTTCAAAGGAGAGATTGCTATCAACTTGGGTCCCCAGGTCCCTAATAACTTTCTCTGTACTTAATGGGTTTCCGCCTATGTGGTAATTTGTGGGCACATTGTTTTTGCCAAAGGGTATGACTATACATTTTTTGGCATTTAGCTTTAAACCATGGCGCTGGCACCAGTTATCTGTCTCTTTGAGACCTTTTTGAAGGATGTTTGTGTCAGCTGGAGAGTTGATTATGGCCCAGTTTGCAGTCGTCTGCGAACTTGGTGAGCCATAGTCCTCCCACGTTGCCTGTACCTCGGAAAAGTATATACCGAACAAGAGTGGTCCCAGGACAGAACCCTGTGGGATGCCACTTGTGACCGGTTTCGAGTCTGACATGGCTCCAACAACTCTCACTCTGTGGGTTCTGTCTTTGAGCCAGTTTGCGACCCATCTTGTGACATAGGGGTTTATATTTAAGCTGGATAGCTTATCTATGATGCCCGAGTGGGGTATTGTGTCAAATGCCTTTGCAAGGTCCAGATAGGCTGTGTGGACTACCTTCCCTTCATCTATGGCTTTGGTGACTGTTTCAAAGAAGTCAACCAGGTTCAAAAGGCAGGATCTGCCCTGGACAAAGCCGAACTGGGTGGGATCTAGTGTCTGTAGGTCCCCAATGTCTTTGTTTATGAGCTCCATGATGATCCTCTCCATAGCCTTGCCGACTAAGCTAGTCAGGCTTATGGGGCAATAGTTTCCAGGGTCCGTAGAGGCTCCACCTTTGTGGAGTGGGACCACTGTTGCTGTACGCCATTCTGTGGGCACATATCCTGTAGTGAGGCTGAGATTGTATAGCTGTTTTATTTGAGGGATTAGTTCCTCTTGTAGTTCATGTAGAATGCAACCTGGGATGCCATCTGGTCCCATGGAAGCAGTGTTTTTTGCTTTGGAGAGGGCAGCCTTCACCTGCGCATCTGAGATGTTTGGGAGGCAGCCCTCTGCCGGGATATATACTTGCTCTTTTGGGGGGGGAGGGGGGGGGGAGTTTGCACTGAACCTATCTGCCAGGATATTGGCGATGTCTGTGGGTTCAGTGTATTTTTTGTCGTTTAGAATCAACTCAGAACAAGTCTGGGAGTTGCATTCCAGGTTTCTAACATAACTGAAAAAGGCTTTATGATTGTCTTTGGTGTCCTGTGCAATTTTTCTCTCGAAGCTGGCCTTGGAGGATTTTATGAGGGATCGTAATTTTTTGCTAGTACTGATCAGAGGTGCCTTCCCTATTAGGAATTTTGCTCTATCATGTAGTAGTTTCCTCCTTCTGTTGTACAGTTTATTTATGGCAGGGGTCCACCAGACTGGACGCCTGCCTTTGGATGATTGGGTCTTGGTTTTGTTTGGGATAGCATGATCCATGCATTCCTGGAGATGTCCGTAGAATGCATTTATATAGGATTCTGCAGTTTAAGCTGTAGTTTCCACTGGCCCTGGGGCCTTGAAGGATTCCACTTTGGTTTTGAGAAGTGAGAAGTTCGCTTTTGAGAAGTTTTTCACTGTGGTTTTCTGGGCTGGGGGTGGGGTCGGGATGTGGACATCCAGTGAAATTAATTTATGGTCTGATCTTACCAATGAGGGATATACTTCTGGTGTGGAGCATAGAGTCCCCATGTTGGTAATGATCAGGTCTAGTATGTTGTCCCCTCTTGTGGGAGTGGTGACTAGTTGTTCCATAGCATTTGAGTTTATAATTTCCAGGAATCTTTGGGCTAAGGTGCTGGGGCTTGAGTAGTGCTCCCAGTCAATGTTTGGGTAGTTGAAGTAACCTAATATAATGGTGTTCGGAGAGATCTTCATGTTCTCCAATGTTTTCAGGAAGGCGGAATGGGATTCCTGACTTTGAGAGGGTGGTCTGTAGGATGCTATAAACTGAAAAGCAGTCTTGCCCACTGTTAGTTGCACATGGATGGTCTCCGATACTTCGTGCAATGCCACTAACCTGGAGGTGTGGATATCCTTGATAAATATGGAAACTCCCCCTCCTTTTGTGGTTTGGTCCGGGTTTTGGGGCCGAAAAGCATGATACGAGGTATAGCCTGGTAGTGCTGGGGTGCTCTCTGGAGCCTTGAACCAGGTTTCTGTCACTGCACAGATATCGATGTTCTCCATACTGAGGAGAGCTTTGAGTGCATGCATCTTGAGGTTAAGACTTCTGGCGTTTAACAGCATTACCCTTAGTTTCTTGTTCCTTGTGCTGTCTATGGGGGTGGGTTTGACTTTTGAGCCTTGCCTAAAAAAGGCACTATGGGGTGGCAAGAGCCTTTGCCAATATCCGAAAGCCCAGTGGTGACAGGTGCAAGCCGTCCCTAATGAAGCAACGTGGCTTGTCAAGCATGTCATCCCAGGCTGACAGACACTGGATCCCCTTTGAATGACACCAAAATTTTAGCCAATTGTTAAAATCGATCATTTTGTCTTTGTACTGTGGCATCATTCTAGGTGAGGGTAAGATGCTGCTCAAGGTCAGGGTCATACCAGCCTGGGCTACATGATCAGAGAGCTCCTCTGTCTCTTTTCATGTAGTCCAGGGAGGTACGTCTCAGGTCATTCCCACCAGCATGTACAATGACTGAGTCATATTTGTATTTGCTTTGGAGTGACCTGAGTGCTTGCGTTATGTGTCGGATCCTAGCACCCGACAGGCAGCTCACCGTGACCTTCTCTTTATTCAGCCTGGTGAGCAGGACGTCAGTGTGTCTGACAATAGAGTCACCTATAACAGGAGTATCAGGTGTGTTTTTCAGCCTTAAGGGCTGTGGCTGCTTGGCACACTGACTTTGTGGGTTATGTGTTTGTGTGTGTGTTGTTTTGAGGTAGCGTTTGCTTGGATGTCTGCTTTGGAGGTCTCTGTTGCTTAGGTAGATTTTTATTTAGAGCCTCCGAGTATGTTTTTGTGTATTTATGTGTTTGGTTCGCTGATGTGGTGGGACTATGTGATACTGGAATTGTGTTGTGTGAGGTTACCTTCTCCTCCTGACTGGTTACACCAGTTTTGAGATGAGAGAGCTCAGCCTCCAGTTTGGCTAAATAGTTGCATCTCTCACATATATTTGAACCTGTTTGGAGGAGGAGAGGGTTGTCTGTGTACATGAGACAGTTGTAACATTGCCTCAAAATTCCCAGATTCACCAGCTGGACTGGAGAGGAAACCATTGACTGACCTTTGGACATGCTAGAGTAACAGGGAAACTGAATTTAAGATGGACCAATAGAGGACAGGGTAATCGTAGAGTATAAGAGTAAGTAGTGGTTATGGTTTAATAGTGCTAACTTGTAGGATTACTTAATTGGACCAGTGAAGGGCCTTAGAGCGAGAATATGGTGTTTAAATTGAGAGATAGAGCAGTTCTAAGGAAAAAGTGAAGATCAGACTTTGTGGAGCCAGGAATAGTTTAAACCCAATTAGCGGGCTGCCCGTTGTTGCTATGCTCAAAAGCAGCAAAACCAGCAAAAGAGGGTTTTAAGAGAGGAAGATGAAGGAGTTTTGGAATTGACCCAAAATGGCCAATAAAACTACAGTTTCAAGTCAGTAACCACTCCCACAGGGGCAGGCAGGCTGCTCAATGTTTTTCACTGCCACTGATCAACAGAGAGACTTTCCTTTAGCCCAAGCAAAAAATGGCCTCACAGAAACTTACCAACAGTTCAAGAACAGCAAGCCTGTAACAGAACTTTTTTAAATCTCAGAAAAGTGGGGAAAAAGCAAGATTTTTTTTTGTTTTTTTTTTTTCAGAGATAGCAGAGGTTAACAAGTATCAACAAGTTATAACAGTGCAGTAAATGACCCCACACGAGTGCTAGGCCAAAGACAGATAAAATGCAAGTTTTGAGAAAAAAACTATTTTAAAAATAAGTGCAAACAGGAAATTCAGTAAACAGCTCTAGGTTGTGCTCTAAATACAGTTACTAATGAAGAAACTGCCATTTCAGTAAGTCTGCCCACTTGTTCTCTACTTTCTGCAATGTTTTTTGTAAAATACTTTCTGTTAGGAGGGTTACACCCGAGGCCATCACACTACAGGTTGCTCCTTCCAGGATTTTAACTTTCTGCTGGAAAAGTCATCCACATCTCCATTTATACCTGCATGTCTGTCAGACTCGAGGTTTAATGCAGGGATTATTTTTTTGCTCATTGTAGTGACATCTGCAAGAAGACAATCTGAGTTGCAAACTTTCCTGGTGGGTGAACCCTGCCTGTCGTCCAAAGAGATATAGGGTATTAAGAACAAATTCTTTGTTCAAACCCAAAGTGGTTTCATAGTTTACTTGAATCAGGCCATTAATCTCCCAGAGTTCTTTCCTGGACCTCAGAGCCAGGAAGAAAGGATTCTACATACTCTCTGTGCATAAGTGGCACAGGTACTGTTTCTTATGTTGGGACTAAGGAAGTACAACCCCTGTCAAAACGGACTATTTCATCTTTGTTGTCCTTGGCTGTTGCCTTTTGTTATGTCCTCCTTGGTAAACCAGTTCCAAACAATATCAAGAAGTACTTTACTAGGACCTTATTTTCTTTGATGACATATTGGAAAAAGGTGGATTCTAGAAGCAGCTGCATGGTCCTTTGTACACAAACTTTACAAGGCTTTTCAACGTTGTTGCTTTTCTAGATTCAGGGCTTTCTGGGACCATTCTTCATGGTCTCCTGGATCTATAGCCTTCCTCCTCTTAGATTTGATAGACTTTGGTAAGTCAACCCATATAGCCCAAAGGCTACAGCAGTACTGGCAATAGTGCACATAATACAGTTGTGTAAGTTACACTTAACATAACAGTAGATATTTGAATTCCTCACTGCTGCAGTAGTCACACTCACACACCCACTCTTCACACCCCATTCTGTTGTATATAGTTTTTACTGGGAAATAGTTTGGTAGTTATTTCTTGATCTGATGTTGTCAGTTTTCATTCTATCATCAGCGTATTGGTTCGGATCAGACCTTGTGATCCGACCAGGCTGTTACTGTAACTTGCAGCTACCAAAAAGCTCTCAAGCTCCTCCCTACCCATAAAGCACCAACCCCTAACATACCTCGGATCTTGTTTGCAGCTTCACGAATAAGACGTGGTCGCCATTTCATCTCTCGAGTAATTATTCAGAGATGAGTTTCCTTGAATTTATTCTATAACTCTACTTATTTCCTACTAGAGTAATTCATAGGTTCGTAGGTGTGTACTAGACTAATGGCCCTGGAGCCTTTACAAGCCTAGCCCATAGGATTACCCTGGCATCGTGCCACCCAACCTTAGTTCCTAGTGCCTGTCGAGTAGAGCCACTGGATTGATCCCCGGCGTGAATTTTCTATATCCCATCCACTCATCAAGAGTTCAATTGAAGAGAGTCAGTAAGGTGCTCTGCTTGACATGTATGCAAAGTCTATTCCATAGCATCGGCAGTCCCTAGGTTATGAACCTGTCCCCCCAGCATGTTCTGTTGATTGTGGTAATGAGGTTGAGGTCTCTGGAGCATGTGGTGCGGAGCGATTGGGATTTCTTTAGATGTGGCATTTCTAACAGAGCTGGGTCATACATGGCTTTGTAAGTCGAGCAGAGATCGCCTCTAAGTAGGCGATATGAGACAGAGTAGAGTTTTTTTGAGTCTGTCCATATAGGACAAATGTTTTAAGGCCTAGGATCCTCTTTGTGAGGTACTTTTGCGGCCTCTCCAGTTATTGCAGGTGTCTAGTGAGGTACATGCCAAATGGGGCATTGTACCTATGATTGGCCTAATGAGGGAAGAGTAGAGGGAGACAGTGACCTCTTTTTCCCTGGATGCAAAACCCTTTGTAATGAGATGTGCCACTTAGGACTTTCTGACCACAGTGGCAACGTGGTGGTCAAAAGAGAGGTTGCTGTCAACCTGTGTTCCCAGATCTCTTATAATGCCTTCTGTGTTCAGTGGACTAGCGTCAGTGTGGTAATTCAAGGGAACTGGGTTTTTCCCAAAGGGGATAAAGACGCATTTTTTGGCATTGAGCTTAAGGCCATGGTTCTGACATCAGTCATTCGCCTCATTGAGGCCTTTCTGCAGGATGTCAACATCACTTGGGAAGTTAATAATAGCACCCAACTTGCAATCATCTGCAAACATTGTCAGTCAGAGTCCCTTCGTGTTGGCCTGGGCTTCAGAGAAGTAGATACCAAACAGGAGAGGACCCAGGACTGAACCCTGTGGAACTCCACTCGTGACTGGTCGGCAGTCTGACTTGGAGTCAGCTACTTTCACTCTATGGGTTCTATTTGTGAGCCAGCTTGCAACCCGCCTAGTGATATAGGAGTTGATGCTTAGCTTAGTATGTTTTTCTGTTATTCCTGAGTGGGGAATGGTATCACAGGCCTTGGCCAGATCAAGGTAGGCTGTATGAACCACCTTGCCTTCATCCACAGCTCTGGTGACTGACTCAAAGAAGTCGACCAAGTTGAGCAGGCATGATCTACCCTTCACAAAACCAAACTGTGTAGGATCCAGAGTTTGGAGATTCCCTATATCCTTGTTTGTTAGGTCCATGTTGATGCGTTCCATAGCTTTGCATATCAGACTCGTCAGGCTAATGGGGCAATAGTTCC
The DNA here is from genome assembly GCF_019279795.1 of Protopterus annectens. Taxonomy (NCBI): domain Eukaryota; kingdom Metazoa; phylum Chordata; order Ceratodontiformes; family Protopteridae; genus Protopterus; species Protopterus annectens. The sequence goes on from NC_056729.1 coordinate 32,846,820, forward strand.
CGAGGTCTGTAGTCGCTCCTCCTTTGTGGAGAGGGATGACTGTAGCAGTGCGCAGTTCAGTAGGGACAAAGCCTGAGGTGAGGCTGTGATTGAACAGGGCACACAGGTGAGGTGCCAGTTCACTCTGTAGTTCATGTAGAACACAGTCAGGGATACTGTCAGGTCCCATAGAAGCTGTATTCTTGGCCTTGGACAGTGTTGTTTTAACCTGTGCAGCAGTAATACTGGGTGCCTTGAAATCTACTGGTATTGTGATTGGTCCTTTGTGGGGGGGAGGGGTAAAGTTAGCACTGAATCTGTCCGCCATTCTATTTGCAATATCTGTTAGCTCGGTGTAGGAAGTACCGTTGTGCAGTAGCTCAGAGCAAATCTTGGTATTGCCATGGAGATTCTTTACATAACTATAGAAGGCCTTGTGATTGTCTTTACTATCTGCTGCAATTCTGTTTTCATAGCTAGCTTTAGAAGATTTAATGAGGGGATATCAACCTTTTGTTGAGGCTGATACAGGAGTTTTCCCAGTCTTGGGACTTCACCTTATTCCGAATCAGTTTCCTCCTCCTGTTGTAGAGTTTGTTTATGGCAGGGGACTGCCAGATTGGCTTCCTTTTTTTTGAGGAGAGCGTCTTAGTTGTGTTGGGTATGGCGAGATCCATGCATTTGTGTACGTGTTTGTACAGTGCATTGGTGTATGATATAGAGGTCATGCAACTATTCTCCATTTGCATGGGTGCCGTGAAGTTAGCCACCTCTGTTTTTAGGAGCCCAAAGTTAGCTTTGGAGAAGTTTTTCATGGTGGTTACCTTGGTTGGGGGGGTGGGAGGGATGTGGATTTCCAAGGTGATTAGCTTGTGATCGGATTTAACCAGGGAGGAGTTGACTATTGGTGTAGAGCAACGGTCGCCCATGTTAGTAATGACCAGGTCAATGATGTTGCTACCTCTAGTGGGGGTAAGAACGAGCTGGTCGAGGGCATTGGAATTAATGAATTCCAGAAAGCCTTGGACAAGTGTATTGGTACATGAATAGTTTTCCCAGTTAATGGAGGGGTAGTTGAAGTCCCCCAGTATGAGAGTGTTAGGTTGGACCCTAATATTCTCCAGGGTGCTTAGGAATCTGGAGTGTGAATCTTGGGACATGGTTGGGGACCTATAGCAGGCTACCACCTGAAGCTCTGTCTTACCCAATGTTAGTTGCACCTGAAGTATCTCAGATGTGTTATGTTGGGCTACCAGTCTGGAGGTGTGCGCATCCTTTATGAATATGGAAACACCACTGCCTTTGGAGCTTCGTCCAAGTTCTGGGGCCAAAAGGTGTGGAATGAGTTGTAGCCTGGTATTGCAGGGGTGCTTTCTGTTGCCTTGAACCAGGTCTCTGTTACAGCACAAATGTTGATGTTCTCCATTGTAAGGACTACGAGCGAGTGCATTTTGGGATTTAGACTTCTAGCGTTGCGCAACATGACCCTCAAATTGCATTTGTTTGTAGCTGTTAGGGTGGTAATTTGGTCTTTGGAACACAGCCTAAAAAGGTACTATAGGGGTGGCAAGAGCCTTGCCCAGTATCCGGAAGCCCAGGGGTGACAGATGCAGGCCATTTCTGGCAAAGCTTCGAGGTCTGTCAATTATGTCATCCCAGGCAGACAGATACTGGATCCCCTTAGAATGACACCAGAAACTTAGCCAATTGTTGAAATCATTCATTTTCTGCTTGTACTGTGGTATCATTCTGGGTGATGATAGGATGCTGCTCAGGGCTAGGGTCATACCCGCCTGGTCTACATAATCCGAGAGCTCCTCCGTGTCTCTTTTCATGTAGTCCAGGGAGGTACGTCTCACATCATTCACACCCACATGTACAATGACAGAGTCATATTTGTACCTGTTATTGAAGGACCTGAGTCCATGCGTTGTGGCGGATCCTGGTGCCTGACAGGCAGCTGACTGTTATTCTCCTTAGTCAACCTAGTGAGTGGGACATCAGTGTGCCTCACTACAGAGTCACCTATGACTAGTGTGTTGGGCTTGCTGTTTTGCCTCAGGGGCTTTGGTTGAGTGGCACACTGTTTAGGAGAGATGTTCTTCGTGTTTCATTGTTGCAGTCATTACATTTGGGTAATCTGCTGGCAGGTTGCCCTCAGTCGGCCGTTATAAAGTCTTGGGTCCTGCGTCGGTTGTTGTCTCCTCTTCCATGACGTCAGGTCGTCTGGGGTATAAAACATGCAGCGAGCGCCATTTTATTCCGTCTTTCTTGCCGCACGGTGCCCGAAGCAGAAGCAGTTCGCAAGTGCCAGTCGGCCGACTCCTGAAATTTTCACATTCAAGTTTCAGAACCGAAGTCTTCAACCAAAAGCCAAGTACCCCGTTGGGGAAACTTTTTCTTGCTCCTTACAGATGTCAGTAAAAGTTAATAATTGCATTACTCATGGGAAGCAAATACCTCAAGGATTTTCATTTGTACTATATTCCTTGCCTAGGCCCAGATCACAACGTGCCTTGCTGTCGGTTTTGTGCTAAATTTAACCAACGCCCTATTAAGCGTTGGTATAGTTTTACTTCTAAATATTTTGGATCAAGATTTAATTATCGTGAAATGTCATCGGTTAGCAGTCTGACTACCGGAGTTCACAAAAAACGCAAAGAAAAAGACAGAGACAGACCATCGAGGTCCAAAACCGACGAAGCTTCTCCTAAGCCAGTCGCTGGTACTCAGTGAGGCGCTTTCGCAGCCCCTGATACCCGCTACTTTTGAGTCACAGGTCTCTACCAAGACCCATTCGGAGTCCGGTATGCCACGAGATTCTTCAAGTATTTAACCTGCGGATGTCTCTCCCTTGGATGGGACCGGAGCCGCTGAGCAGGCACCGGCTTCTGAGGGTGTTTTCAGGCCTCAGCATTTTTATATTAAACCGACGCCAGCCTCAAAAACGAGGTCAAAAGCATCTATGTCTAAAAAACCGACACATGAACCACGTGCACAGGCCCCTATGCCTAAAAAACAGATGATCAAAATGGCTGAATACTTATTTACCTTGATCAGGGGTTCCCAACCCCCCCTGCTAAGAGGCCTAGGCAAGGCACTGATTATGAATCTTCAGATCAGGTTTCCATTTCTTCTGATTCCTCTTCTGATCAGGAATTTTCTATTCCACTAGTAACCGAAAAGCACACAACTTCCAAACAAAGAAAAAATGCAGTTGTAGGCGCTTTTCTCCAGTAACAATAAAGGTTTTCCTCTTGATAAAACGTGGAAACTCAGTTTTGATAAATTCAAAGTCCAAGTCCAACAAACCACTAGGTAAAACGTTTCAAGACACCAATTTATTTGACAAAAAAAAAAAACAGATTAAGCGCTTTCATCTCCCATATGGAGACTTCATCAGAATCTGTTACACATACAAATCTTCAGTTTAAATACATCTAAGTACAACACACTTAATTAATCTTGACTTCTAATAGGCTGGCCATTAATTGACACTAACATTGAGGTAATGCTGAACCAAACCTTTGGTAATTTACACTTGAATATAATACAAAGTTGTAGAAGTTCGTAGGAATTCATGATCTTAACATTTCATAATTTTGTTTACAACTTGTATAAATGTTTATATTTAATTTTTACAACATTTATATAAGTTGTAAACAAAATTATGAAATGTTAAGATCATGAATTCCTACGAACTTCTACAACTTTGTATTATATTCAAGTGTAATTTACCAAAGGTTTGGTTCAGCATTACCTCAATGTTAATTAGTGTCAATTAATGGCCAGCCTATTAGAAGTCAAGATTAATTAAGTGTGTTGTACTTAGATGTATTTAAACTGAAGATTTGTATGTGTAACAGATTCTGATGAAGTCTCCATATGGGAGATGGCGCAATCTGTTTTTTTGTCAAATAAATTGGTGTCTTGAAACGTTTTACCTAGTGGTTTGTTGGACTTGGACATTGAATTTATCGAAACTGAGTTTCTACGTTTTTATCAAGAGGAAAACCTTTATTGTTACTGGAGAACAGCGGCTACAATTTTCTATTCCACCCTATGAGGATTCTGATGCAGAGGAATCCATCCCATCTGCATCTCCTCCTGAGGATTACTCTTTTGGAGAGACTTTGCATACTTTAAGGGAACATTTTCACTGGGAGAGTCAGGACTTCTCTGAATGTAAAAAGAGGCTCAGGGATTTCTTCCTCCTCCCTCAGCACAAGCCTTTAGCCATTCCCCCTGTGTTAGACATTGTGAATGATGTTGTTACGGAGTCAAGCCTGACCCCTGACTCCTTACCTCCAGCTCTCCCAGTAAGCCGGACAGGTATTACAGGGTCCCTGACTTTCATAAATTTTTATTTAGAAACTCTGCTGCTGATCCTGAAACTATTTCACAGGGTTGTAAGGGAGTGAAGGCCTCAACTGCAAAAAACCCTACACCCTCCGACAGATTCCAGGGCGCTGGACAGATGGGGAAAAAAGGTTTATACATCTGCAACCTTGGCAGTCAGGGCCTTAAACTGTCAATTCCATATGCTTAAGTACCAACAACGTGTTATGGGATTGCTGAAACAGAAAATTATGATGATTTCAGAATGTGCAGAAAATAAGGAATTGCAGAAATTATTGCATGCAGCTGAACAAGTTGGAAAGCATACTTTGCAATGTGGTTTTGATTCTTTAGAGGCCTCCTGCAGGGCCGCAGTTACTGGATCTGTGATTGAGGCATGCCTGGTTAAAGGAACAAAATTTGCTTGATCATGTTAAAGCTAAATTACTAGATGCACCTTTACAGCATGATTCTCTGTTTGGAATTAAGGCAGAAGAGGTTTTAAAGAAAATGGAAGACAAAGCTAAGTCTATGCAAACTGTTAAAGATTTCTTACAAGTGCAGTCACCTAGATTCAGTAGACACTGGCCTACAAAAAATTGGTCCTTTCCTGTGTCAGACAGAGCTCAAAGGGGCAAATCCAGACGCCCCAAGGGTTCCCGGTACCAGGCTCAAGACTCATACAGGTCAAAGCAATGGGGGCACATCCACCTCCAAATCTGGAGGAGATAAAGCGCAAACCTACAGAAAGCAATCCTAATGACTTCCCTCTGCCTACACCAAGCACTTATATTTTGGCAGCACCCATAGGGGGAAAATTAGCACTTTGTGCTCAAAATTGGCAGTTAATAACCCAGGACAAGCGGGTACTGAACATCGTATCACAGGGATACAGATTCCATTTCCACACTCTGCCAATGACAAATGGTTGGCCAGACCTGCCAAAAAAACAATGGGCAGAGGCGCAGAAACAGGTGACGTCCCTCATGGATATGGGGGCCATTCAGATGGTATCAGAACAGGAAAAAGGACAAGGTTTTTACTCAAGATTGTTCATGGTACCCAGAAAGGACAAGGCCTGGCGGCCAATACTGGATTTATCGATTTTGAACACATATCTGGACATTCCAAAATTCAAAATGGTCACCTTGCAACAGCTTCTGCCCATGTTGGGCAAGAATGCTTGGCTGGTGACTTTAGACTTAAGAGGCATACCTGCATGCCCAATAAGACAGTCTTGCAGAAGATACCTCAGTTTCAAGGCCGGCTTACTGCATTACCATTTCTCTGCATTGCCCTTTGGCTTATCTACGGCGCCCAGGGTCTTTACAAAGTGCCTGGCACCAGTAATTGCATTTTGCAGACAAAGAAGTATTGAAATATATCCTTACTTGGACGACTGTCTCATTCAAGCAGAGAACAAGGAGACTCTTCTAGACACCTGGCGTTTGTGAATAGGCTTCTAGCATGCCTAGGGGACACAGTAAACGAAAAGAAATCACAACTGGTACCCTCTCAAAAGATAAAATTCCTGGGTGCAAGCTTGCATACAACTGCCCAGACGGCTTACCTCATGCCAGACAAACAAAGGCAACTGACTGCTTACTTCAAACTGATGGCAACAAAAACCCAGTCTTCCACAAGACAAATTCTGCGGGCTCTGGGCTTCATGGCATCCTGCATTCTACTAATTCCATATGCAAGACTGCATATGAGGAAACTTCAATGGTACCTAAAAAGTTTATGGAGTCAGCATTCACACAGTCTGGAAACAATGATTCCTCTCATCCCCTGCCTGCAACAGGAGTTTCTATGGTGGACAAAGGCCTGTCACCAAAACGTGGGGCGGCCCTTCATTCTACCCCCTGCCAGCCAAACCTAAACAGATGCATCAGATTATGCCTGGGGGGCCCACATGGCCGGAAGATGCATTCAGGGCATATGGGCACCAAACCAAATGCATCTACATATCAACCAGAAAGAGATGCTAGCCATTCAAAATGCCCTAACAGCATTCAAGGACTTACTTCATCCAGGACAACTACTGATAAAGATAGACAACACCACAGTCGTGTGGTATATAAACAAGCAAGGGGGCACACACTCATACCCCCTTTGCAGATTAGTCATGGCACTGTGGGACACAGCTTGGACCTTCCATATAACTCTTCAAGCTCAATTCCTGCCAGGAAAACAGAACACTCTGGCAGACGATTTAAGCAGAAACCTTATGGATCCTCACGAGTGGAAACTAAATTCACAAGTATTCAGCATGATAACAGAGAAATGGGGGAGCCCAGACATAGATCTGTTTGCCTCTCCTCAAAATTATCAACTGAAAAGATTCTGCACAAGGACTTATCACAGACCAGCATGAAAAGTGGACGCCCTATCTTTCAGTTGGAAAAACCTGTCAGTTTAAGCCTTTCCTCCTCTGCCTCTTCTACTCAAGGTCCTCCTAAAATTCAGACAAGAGAAGCCAAAGATGATATTAATTGCCCTGGACTGGCCCCGCCAATACTGTTACCCAATCCTAAGGAACTTGTCTCAATACCCAGCTTGGACCTTGCCTCAAAGACCACAACTACTGTCCCAGCAAAACAATCAGATCCTGCACAATCAACTACAGACTCTGAACCTGGCAGCATGGCTAATCATGTAATCATACCAACGACACATCTCAGTAAAGCTGTGATGGATGTCATTTTGGAAGCCAGAAGGCCTAGTACTAGAAAAGCTTATGCTGACAAATGGAAGAGATTTTGTGCTTGGAATCCAGCACAAGGAACTGATACAGCAGAACCACATATTCCTCAGATATTACAATACTTAACTGAGATGCTTGACATAGGCCTATCATTCTCATCAATCAAAATCCATGCCTCTGCCATTTCGGCTCATTACAATACATAGCCACCAATCTTTTCTCATCCCTTACTAAAACAGTATCTTAGAGGAGCCAAAAACCTAAGGCCTCCTAGATCATCACCTTTACCTGCATGGGACCTCAATTATGTGTTGGAAAAGCTCACCCTGCCTCTATTTGAACCAGCCGCTACCGTTGACATAAAGTTCTTATCATGGAAGACAGCCCTGCTACTAGCAATTGCTTCAGCAAGAAGAGTTTCAGAGCTACAGGCCCTCATGACTGTAGAGCCTTTTATCATATTTTACCCAGACAGGGTGTCTCTGAGGACCAATCCTGCTTTTATGCCTAAGGTGGTTTCCAGTGTGGCTCTTAACAAACAGTCCATCTGCCAGCTTTTTATCCAAATCCGCAGAACAAAGGGGAGAGAATTCTGCATTCCTTGGACGTACACAGACAGCTAAGATTCTACTTGAGCAGGACAAAAACTCTAAGAAAAACTGAGCAATTACTAGTATCATATGCTGCAGGATCAGAAGGAAAGGCCATCTCAAAGCAGACCATTTCAAAGTGGATAAGCTGCTGCATCCATTTCTGCTACTGACATCATGGTAAACCTGTGCCCAAGGGCAGTAGGTCTCATTCCACCAGAGCTGCAGCTACTTCGGCAGCCTTTCTCAAAGGAGTAACAACCAAAGACATTCTAGAGGCTGCTACTTGGAGTTCTGTTCACATCTTTACAAAGCATTACCATTTGCCTCTCTACTCTAAGTCCAGGGCAGGCTTTGCCACTGCAATGCTGCAGGGCCTTATAGCCGCACCTAATGCTGTTTAGCTCCAGCCTCCCAACCATAGCTTTGGGATTCTACCCAAATGTAATGCCTGCAACAGTGAAACACAAAGAACATAGTACAGTTGTGTACACTTACCATAAATGTAGATGTTAGAGTGTATTCACTGTTGCAGTCCAGGTTACCCCCCCGCCATCCCCCTTTCATTCTACAGTTTATCTTTCCTGCTCTATCTTCTACAACCTATGTGGTGTATTTGCTTGTAGATGAAGGTAAAGTTTATATTGATGCATGTATATAGATATATATAATAATGCTACCATTTTGGTGGCACCTGACATTGTGGGCAAGAAAAACTAAAGAAAATGGCATCGGCTGCATGTTTTATACCCCTGACGACCTGACGTCATGGAATAGAAGACAGCAACCAATGCAGGACCCAAGACTTTGGAATTCAGGCCGACTGAGGGCAACCTGCCAGCAGATTACCCAAATGTAATGACTTCCACAGTGAATGCACTCGAACATCTACATTTATGGTAAGTGTACATAACTGTACTTTTAGTAGGCACTGGCCTACAAAAAATTGGTCCTTTCCTGTGTCCAACAGAGCCACTCAAGGCAAATCCAGGCGCTCAAAAGGCCCCAGATACCAATCACAGGGTTCTTGCAGGTCAAAGCAATGGGGTGCCTCCACCTCCAAATCTGGAGGAAACAAAGCACCACCCTATAGTAAGCAGTCTCAATGACTTCCCTCTACCATCACCAAGCACTTATCTTTTGGCAGCCCCCTTGGGGGGAAAACTAGCACTTCATGCTCAAAATTGGCAGTCAATTACCCAGGACAAGTGGGTATTGAACATAGTGTCCCAGGGGTACATATTTCATTTCCATACTTTGGCAATTCCAAACGGATGGCCAGATCTGCCACAAAATCAGAGGGCAGAGGCTCAAAAACAAGTTATGTCCCTCATGGATATGGGGTCTATTCAGCCAGTACCAGAAAAGGAAAAAGGACAAGGTTTTTATTCAAGACTTTTCCTGGTACCCAGAAAAGACAATTCTTGGCGTCCAATACTGGATTTATCGATTTTGAACATGTACCTGGACATTCCAAAATTCAAAATGCTGATTTTGCAACAGCTACTGCCTGTGCTGGGCAGGAACGCTTGGTTAGTGACTCTAGACTTAAGAGACATACTTACATATCCCAATAACGGAATCATGCAGAAGATACCTCTGCTTCAAGGCAGGTTTTTTGCATTACCAATTCTCTGCACTGCCCTTTGGCTTATCTACTGCGCCCAGGGTCTTTACAAAGTGCCTGGCACCAGTAATTGCATTCTGCAGACAAAGAAGCATACAAATTGATCCTTATCTGGACGACTGTCTCATTCAAGCAAAGGACAAGAACACTCTTTTTCAACATCTGGCGTTTGTAAAAAGGCTTCTAACATGCTTTTAGGGTACACAATAAACAAAAAGAAATCACAACTGGTACCCTCTCAGAAGATAACATTCCTGGGTGCAAGCTTGAAATGACTTACCTCACGCCAGCAAGCAAAGGCAACTTACTTCAAACTGATGGCAACAAAAACCCAGTTATCTGCAAGACAAATTCTGCAGTTTTTGGACTTCATGGCATCCTGCATCCTACTGATTCCATATGCAAGACTGCATATGAGGAAACTTCATTGTACCTAAAAAGTTTATGGAGTCAACATGGTCACAGTCTGGAAACAATGATTCCTCTCATTCTTTGCCTACAACAGGAGTTTCTATGGTGGGCAGAGGCATGTCACCAAAACATGGGATGGGCCTTCACTCTACCCCCTGCCAGCCAAACCTTAACAGATGCATCAGATTATGCCTGGGGGGCCCACATGGCGGGAAGATGCATTCAGGGCATATGGACCCCAAAACAAATGCATCTACATATCAACCAGAAAGAGATGCTAGCTGTTCAAAATGCCCTGACAGCCTTCAAGGACTTACTTCATCCAGGACAACTACTGATAAAGACGGACAACACCACATTCATGTGGTATATAAACAAGCAGGGGGGCACGCACTCATACCCCCTTTGCAGATTAGCCATGGCACTGTGGGACACAGCTTTGACTTACAAATACATCTTCAAGCTCAATTCCTGCCAGGAAAACAAAATATTCTGGCAGACAATTTAAGCAGAAGCCTTATGGATCCCCATGAGTGGAAACTTGATCCACAAGTCTTCAGCATGATGATAAAGAAATGGGGGAGCCCAGACATAGATCTATTTGCCTCCCCTCAAAATTATCAGTTGAAAAGATTCTGCACAAGGACTTATCACAGACAAGCATGGAAAGTGGACGCCCTATCCTTCAGTTTACGCCTTTACTCCTCTACCTCTTCTTCCCAAGGTCCTCCTAAAAGTCAGACAAGAGAAACCAAAGATGATACTGATTGCCCCAGACTGGCCCCACTAATACTGGTACCCGATCCTAAGGAACTTGCCTCAATACCCAGCTTGAACCTTACCTCAAAGAACTGTCCCAGCAAAACAATCAGATCCTGCACAATCAACTCCAGACACTGAACCTGGCAGCATGGCTGATCATGCAGTTATACAAACAACACCTCTCAGTAAAGCTTTTATGGATGTCATTTTGGAAGCCAGAAGGCCTAGTACTAGAAAATCTTATGCTGATAAATGGAAGAGATTCTGTCCTTGGAATCAAGCACAAGGAACTGATGCAGCAAATATTCCTCAGATATTACAATACTTGACTGAGATGGTTGACAAAGACCTATCTTTCTCATAAATTAAAATCCATGCCTCTGCCATTTCGGCTCATTACAATACAGAGCCACCAATCTTTTCTCATCCTTTACTAAAGCAGTATCTTAGAGGAGCCAAAAATTTAAGGCCTCCTAGAAGATCAGCAATACCTGCATGGGACCTTAATTATGTGTTGTAAAAGCTCACCCTGCCTCCATTTGAACCAGCTGCTACTGCTGATATAAAGTTCTTATCACTGAAAACAGCTCTGCTACTAGCAATTACTTCAGCAAGAAGAGTCTCAGAGCTACAGGTCCTCATGACTGTGGAGTCTTTTATCATATTTTACCCAGACAGGGTGTCTCTGAGGACAAATCCAACATTTATGCCTAAGGTGGTTTCCAGTGTGGCTCTTAACCAAACTATTCATCTGCCAACCTTTTATCCAAATCTGCAGAACAAGGGGGAGAGAATTCTGCATTCCTTGGGCGTACGCAGACAACTAAGATTCTACTTGAGCAGGACTAAAGCTCTAAGAAAAACTGAGCAATTACTAGTGACATATGCTGCAGTATCAGAAGGAAAGGCTATTTCAAAGCAGACTATTTCAAAGTGGATAAGCCACTGCATTCGTTTCTGCTACTTACACCATGGTAAAACTGTGCCCAAGGGCATTAGTTTTCATTCCACCAGAGCTGCAGCTACTTCAGCAGCCTTTCTCAGAGGAGTACCAACCAAAGACATTCTAGAGGCTGCTAATTGGAGTTCTGTTCACACCTTTACAAAGCAGTATCATTTGCCCCTCTACTCTAAGTCCAGGGCAGGCTTTGCCACTGCAGTTCTGCAGGGCCTTATAGCCGCACCTAATGCTGTTTAGCTCCAGCCTCCCATCCATAGCTTTCTGATTCTACCCAAATGTAATGACTGTAACAGTGAAACACGAAGAACATAGTACAGTTCTGTACACTTACCATAAATGTAGATGTTAGAGTGTATTCACTGTTGCAGTCCAGGTTACCCGCCCGCCATCCCCCTTTCATTCTGGAATTTATCTTTCCTTCTCTATCTTCTACAACCTGTGTGGTGTATTTGCTTGTAGATGAAGGTAAAGTTTGTATTGATGCATGTATATATATTTTTTCTACCTTTTTGGGGGCACCTGACATCTGGGGCAAGAAAAACCAAAGAAAATGGCATTGGCTGCTTGTTTTATACCCCTGTCGACCTGACGTCATGGAAGAGGAGACGGCAACTGTCGCAGGACCCAAGACTTTGGAATTTAGGCCGACTGAGGGCAACCTGCCAGCAGATTATTCAAATGTAATAACTGCAACAGTGAATACACTCGAGCATCTACATTTATGGTAAGTGTACACAGCTGTACTTTCTGGAGGGCTATGTGTTCCATGTGGTGTGGTGCAAGTGTTGACCTTCTTCTCTTGATCAACTATTCCGATCTTGGCTGGAGAGTGCATGGCTTGTAATTCGGATATATAAGTGCATCTCTCACAAGTCTAAGTGTTGGGGGGTAAGAGGAGAGGGTTGTCAGTGTACATGAGGCAGTTGCTGTATTGCCTCAGGATGCCCAAGGTCACTAGGTTAATAGGAGAAAGCACAGGGAACTGACCTTTAGACATGCCTGGAGGGGTGGGCTTTAATAAGTACTGGAGCCATTTCCTTGTAGAACATTTAGTTCTGGTAGCACTTTTGTGTACTACAGTAATTGCTACAAGAAGTCTGGTAAAATGCTAAACTAACAAGCTAGTAAAAGTGCAGGAGAGGAGAAAACTAGCAGATCTAAGGGAAAATTTGAAGAGCAGACTTGGGCACTGCTCGGAAGCTTAGAAACAGTTCTGGATACAGCAAATCTGTATCTGGACTAGATTAGTTACAGAAAAGTGGGGGAAGTGCAGATGTGGGCTTTTAAACCAGAAAGTTGAAAGAGATGGAAAAACTGCCCAAATGGTCAATAAACTTCAATTTCTGGCCAAAAAAACACTCCCCTTGTGGTAGATAGGCTTCCTAGTACTTACCACTCCCACTGATAAGCTAGAAGGCTTCCCTCCAACACAGAAAGGCTTGGGGGCTCAGAAGCTTGCACACATCCTGGATACAGCAAATCTGTACCTGGACTAGACTAGTTACAGGAAAGGCAGGAAACGAGCACAAACCTGGGCTTTTGAACCAGAAAGTTGAAAGAGATGGAAAACTACCCAAACGGCCAATAAACTACAATTTCTGGGCCAGAAACCACTCCTCTTTTGTAATAGGCTACCTAGTGCTTACCACTCCTACTGATGAGCTGGAAGGCTTCCCTCCAACTCAGACTTGGGGGGCTCAGAAGCTTACACACATCCTGGATACAGCAAATTTCTACCTGGACTAGACTAGTTACAGGAAAGGCGGGGAACAAATGCAAACGTGGGCTTTTATACCAGAAAGTTGAAAGAGATGGAAAAGCTGCCCAAACGGCCAGTAAACTACAATTTCTGGGCCTTGTAGTTCTTTTTACCATAGTTGATATTTATCTTTTCTTTTTTTTCTACAGGTTTTGTGTAATCTTTATACCATTGCTGGTATCCCTATCTCTTTTAAACCC